>NC_060914.1:1910412-1956679 GCF_021234035.1 Daphnia pulicaria | reverse complement strand
GGTCAAAGGTCAAAGTTCAAAAAATCCGAAAAAATGATGAGAAATGACATTTCAGGAGGTGGAGAGGTCCAAGTTCAAAAAATCCGAAAAAATGATGAGAAATGACGTTTCAGAAGGTCAAAGGTCAAAGTACAAAAAATACGAAAAAATGATGAGAAAAAACTCTCAGGAGGTGGAGAGGTACAAATTCAAAAAAATCCGAAAAATGATGAGAAAAGACGTTTCAGGAGGTCAAAGGTCAAAGTTCAAAAAATCCAAAAAAATGATGAGAAAAGACGTTTTAGGAGGTCAAAGGTCAAAGTTCAAAAAATCCGAAAAAATGATGAGAAATGACATTTCAGGAGGTCCAAGGTCAAAGTAAAAAAAATACGAAAAATTGATGAGAAAAAACTTTAAGGAGGTGGAGAGGTACAAATTAAAAAATCCGAAAAAATGATGAGAAAAGACGTTTCAGGAGGTCAAAGGTCAAAGTTCAAAAAATCCGAAAAAATAATGGGAAAATACTTTTCAGGAGGTGGAGAGGCCAAAATTCAAAAAATCCGTAAAAATGATCAGAAAAGACGTTAATCCAAAAAAATGATGAGAAAAGACTTTCAGGACGTGGAGAGGTCCAAGTTCAAAAATCCGAAAAAATGATGAGAAAAGACGTTTTAGGAGGTCAAAGGTCAAAGTTCAAAAAATCCGAAAAAATAATGAGAAATGACGTTTCAGAAGGTCAAAGGTCAAAGTTCAAAAAATCGAAAAAATCATGAGAAAAGACTTTTCAGGAGGTCAAAGATCAAAGTTCAAAAAATCAAAAAAAATGATGGGAAAATACGTTTCAGGAGGTCAAAGGTCAAAGTTCAAAAAATCCTAAAAAATGATGAGAAATGACATTTCAGGAGGTCCAAGGTCAAAGTACAAAAAATACGAAAAATTGATGAGAAAAAACTTTAAGGAGGTGTAGAGGTACAAATTAAAAAAATCCGAAAAAATGATGAGAAAAGACGTTTCAGGAGGTGGAGAGTCCTAAATTCAAAAAATCCGTAAAAATGATGAGAAACGTCGTTTCAGGAGGTGGAGAGGCCTTAATTCAAAAATCCGTCAAAATAATGAGAAAAGACGTTAATCCAAAAAACTGATGAGAAAAGACTTTCAGGAGGTGGAGAGGTCCAAGTTCAAAAATCCGAAAAAATTATGAGAAAAGACTTTTCAGGAGGTCAAAGGTCAAAGTTCAAAAAATCAAAAAAAATGATGAGAAATGACGTTTCAGAAGGTCAAAGGTCAAAGTACAAAAAATACGAAAAAATGATGAGAAAAGACATTTCAGGAGGTCCAAGGTCAAAGTACAAAAAATACGAAAAATTGATGAGAAAAAACTTTAAGGAGGTGGAGAGGTACAAATTTAAAAAATCCGAAAAAATGATGAGAAAAGACGTTTCAGGAGGTGGAGAGTCCTAAATTCAAAAAATCCGTAAAAATGATGAGAAACGCCGTTTCAGGAGGTGGAGAGGCCTTAATTCAAAAAATCCGTCAAAATAATGAGAAAAGACGTTAATCCAAAAAAATGATGAGAAAAGACTTTCAGGAGGTGGAGAGGTCCAAGTTCAAAAAATCCGAAAAAATTATGAGAAAAGACTTTTCAGGAGGTCAAAGGTCAAAGTTCAGAAAATCAAAAAAAATGATGAGAAATGACGTTTCAGAAGGTCCAAGGTCAAAGTACAAAAAATACGAAAATTGATGAGAAAAAACTTTAAGGAGGTGGAGAGGTACAAATTAAAAAAATCCGAAAAAATGATGAGAAAAGACTTTCAGGACGTGGAGAGGTCCAAGTTCAAAAATCCGAAAAAATGATGAGAAAAGACGTTTCAGGAGGTCAAAGGTCAAAGTTCAAAAAATCCGAAAAAATGATGAGAAATGACGTTTCAGAAGGTCAAAGGTCAAAGTTCAAAAAATCCGAAAAAATGATGAGAAAAGACGTTAATCCAAAAAAATGATGAGAAAAGACTTTCAGGAGGTGGAGAGATCCAAGTTCAAAAAATCCGAAAAAATTATGAGAAAAGACTTTTCAGGAGGTCAAAGATCAAAGTTCAAAAAATCAAAAAAAATGATGGCAAAAGACGTTTCAGGAGGTCAAAGGTCAAAGTTCAAAAAATCCGAAAAAATGATGAGAAAAGACGTTAATCCAAAAAAATGATGAGAAAAGACTTTCAGGAGGTGGAGAGATCCAAGTTAAAAAAATCCGAAAAAATTATGAGAAAAGACTTTTCAGGAGGTCAAAGATCAAAGTTCAAAAAATCAAAAAAAATGATGGGAAAAGACGTTTCAGGAGGTCAAAGGTCAAAGTTCAAAAAATCCGAAAAAATGATGAGAAAAGACGTTAATTCAAAAAAATGATGAGAAAAGACTTTCAGGAGGTCAAAGGTCAAAGTTCAAAAAATCCGAAAAAATTATGAGAAAAGACTTTTCAGGAGGTCAAAGATCAAAGTTCAAAAAATCAAAAAAAATGATGGGAAAAGACGTTTCAGGAGGTCAAAGGTCAAAGTTCAAAAAATCCGAAAAAATGATGAGAAATGACATTTCAGGAGGTCCAAGGTCAAAGTACAAAAAATACGAAAAATTGATGAGAAAAAACTTTAAGGAGGTGGAGAGGTCCAAGTTCAAAAAATCCGTAAAAATGATGAGAAACGCCGTTTCAGGAGGTGGAGAGGCCTTAATTCAAAAAATTCGTCAAAATAATGAGAAAAGACGTTAATCCAAAAAAATGATGAGAAAAGACTTTCAGGAGGTGGAGAGGTCCAAGTTCAAGAAATACGAAAAAATGATGAGAAAAGACGTTTCAGGAGGTCAAAGGTCAAAGTTCAAAAAATCCGAAAAAATGATGGGAAAATACTTTTCAGGAGGTGGAGAGGCCTAAATTCAAAAAATCCGTAAAAATGATGAGAAAAGACGTTAATCCAAAAAAATGATGAGAAAAGACTTTCAGGACGTGGAGAGGTCCAAGTTCAAAAATCCGAAAAAATGATGAGAAAAGACGTTTCAGGAGGTCAAAGGTCAAAGTTCAAAAAATCCGAAAAAATGATGAGAAATGACGTTTCAGAAGGTCAAAGGTCAAAGTTCAAAAAATCCGAAAAAATGATGAGAAAAGACGTTAATCCAAAAAAATGATGAGAAAAGACTTTCAGGAGGTGGAGAGATCCAAGTTCAAAAAATCCGAAAAAATGATGAGAAATGACATTTCAGGAGGTCCAAGGTCAAAGTACAAAAAAATACGAAAAACAATGATGAGAAAAGACGTTTTAGGAGGTCAAAGGTCAAAGTTCAAAAAATCAAAAAAAATGATGAGAAATGACGTTTCAGAAGGTCAAAGGTCAAAGTACAAAAAATACGAAAAAATGATGAGAAAAAACTTTCAGGGGGTGGAGAGGTACAAATTCAAAAAATCCGAATAAATGATGAGAAAAGACATTTCAGGAGGTCAAAGGTCAAAGTTCAAAAAATCCAAAAAAATGATGAGAAAAGACGTTAATCCAAAAAAATGATGAGAAAAGACTTTCAGGAGGTGGATAGGTCCAAGTTCAAAAAATCCGAAAAAATTATGAGAAAAGACTTTTCAGGAGGTGGAGAGGCCTAAATTCAAAAAATCCGAAAAAATGATGAGAAAAGTCGTTTCAGGAGGTCAAAGGTCAAAGTTCAAAAAATCCGAAAAAATGATGAGAAATGACGTTTCAGAAGGTCAAAGGTAAAAGTACAAAAAATACGAAAAAATGATGAGAAAAGACGTTTCAGGAGGTCAAAGGTCAAAGTTCAAAAAATCCGAAAAAATGATGAGAAATGACGTTTCAGGAGGTCCAAGATCAAAGTACAAAAAATACGAAAAAATGATGAGAAAAAACTTTCAGGAGGTGGAGAGGTACAAATTCAAAAAATCCGAAAAAATGATGAGAAATGACGTTTCAGAAGGTCAAAGGTCAAAGTTCAAAAAATCCGAAAAAATGATGAGAAAAGACGTTAATCCAAAAAAATGATGAGAAAAGACTTTCAGGAGGTGGAGAGATCCAAGTTCAAAAAATCCGAAAAAATTATGAGAAAAGACTTTTCAGGAGGTCAAAGATCAAAGTTCAAAAAATCAAAAAAAATGATGGGAAAATACGTTTCAGGAGGTCAAAGGTCAAAATTCAAAAAATCCGAAAAAATGATGAGAAATGACGTTTCAGGAGGTCCAAGGTCAAAGTACAAAAAATACGAAAAAATGATGAGAAAAGACTTTCAGGAGGTGGAGAGATCCAAGTTCAAAAAATCCGAAAAAATTATGAGAAAAGACTTTTCAACAGGTCAAAGATCAAAGTTCAAAAAATCAAAAAAAATGATGGCAAAAGACGTTTCAGGAGGTCAAAGGTCAAAGTTCAAAAAATCCGAAAAAATGATGAGAAATGACATTTCAGGAGGTGGAGAGGTCCAAGTTCAAAAAATCCGAAAAAATGATGAGAAATGACGTTTCAGAAGGTCAAAGGTCAAAGTACAAAAAATACGAAAAAATGATGAGAAAAAACTCTCAGGAGGTGGAGAGGTACAAATTCAAAAAAATCCGAAAAAATGATGAGAAAAGACGTTTCAGGAGGTCAAAGGTCAAAGTTCAAAAAATCCAAAAAAATGATGAGAAAAGACGTTTTAGGAGGTCAAAGGTCAAAGTTCAAAAAATCCGAAAAAATGATGAGAAATGACATTTCAGGAGGTCCAAGGTCAAAGTAAAAAAAATACGAAAAATTGATGAGAAAAAACTTTAAGGAGGTGGAGAGGTACAAATTAAAAAAATCCGAAAAAATGATGAGAAAAGACGTTTCAGGAGGTCAAAGGTCAAAGTTCAAAAAATCCGAAAAAATAATGGGAAAATACTTTTCAGGAGGTGGAGAGGCCAAAATTCAAAAAATCCGTAAAAATGATCAGAAAAGACGTTAATCCAAAAAAATGATGAGAAAAGACTTTCAGGACGTGGAGAGGTCCAAGTTCAAAAATCCGAAAAAATGATGAGAAAAGACGTTTTAGGAGGTCAAAGGTCAAAGTTCAAAAAATCCGAAAAAATAATGAGAAATGACGTTTCAGAAGGTCAAAGGTCAAAGTTCAAAAAATCCGAAAAAATCATGAGAAAAGACTTTTCAGGAGGTCAAAGATCAAAGTTCAAAAAATCAAAAAAAATGATGGGAAAATACGTTTCAGGAGGTCAAAGGTCAAAGTTCAAAAAATCCTAAAAAATGATGAGAAATGACATTTCAGGAGGTCCAAGGTCAAAGTACAAAAAATACGAAAAATTGATGAGAAAAAACTTTAAGGAGGTGTAGAGGTACAAATTAAAAAAATCCGAAAAAATGATGAGAAAAGACGTTTCAGGAGGTGGAGAGTCCTAAATTCAAAAAATCCGTAAAAATGATGAGAAACGTCGTTTCAGGAGGTGGAGAGGCCTTAATTCAAAAAATCCGTCAAAATAATGAGAAAAGACGTTAATCCAAAAAACTGATGAGAAAAGACTTTCAGGAGGTGGAGAGGTCCAAGTTCAAAAATCCGAAAAAATTATGAGAAAAGACTTTTCAGGAGGTCAAAGGTCAAAGTTCAAAAAATCAAAAAAAATGATGAGAAATGACGTTTCAGAAGGTCAAAGGTCAAAGTACAAAAAATACGAAAAAATGATGAGAAAAGACATTTCAGGAGGTCCAAGGTCAAAGTACAAAAAATACGAAAAATTGATGAGAAAAAACTTTAAGGAGGTGGAGAGGTACAAATTTAAAAAATCCGAAAAAATGATGAGAAAAGACGTTTCAGGAGGTGGAGAGTCCTAAATTCAAAAAATCCGTAAAAATGATGAGAAACGCCGTTTCAGGAGGTGGAGAGGCCTTAATTCAAAAAATCCGTCAAAATAATGAGAAAAGACGTTAATCCAAAAAAATGATGAGAAAAGACTTTCAGGAGGTGGAGAGGTCCAAGTTCAAAAAATCCGAAAAAATTATGAGAAAAGACTTTTCAGGAGGTCAAAGGTCAAAGTTCAGAAAATCAAAAAAAATGATGAGAAATGACGTTTCAGAAGGTCCAAGGTCAAAGTACAAAAAATACGAAAAATTGATGAGAAAAAACTTTAAGGAGGTGGAGAGGTACAAATTAAAAAAATCCGAAAAAATGATGAGAAAAGACTTTCAGGACGTGGAGAGGTCCAAGTTCAAAAATCCGAAAAAATGATGAGAAAAGACGTTTCAGGAGGTCAAAGGTCAAAGTTCAAAAAATCCGAAAAAATGATGAGAAATGACGTTTCAGAAGGTCAAAGGTCAAAGTTCAAAAAATCCGAAAAAATGATGAGAAAAGACGTTAATCCAAAAAAATGATGAGAAAAGACTTTCAGGAGGTGGAGAGATCCAAGTTCAAAAAATCCGAAAAAATTATGAGAAAAGACTTTTCAGGAGGTCAAAGATCAAAGTTCAAAAAATCAAAAAAAATGATGGCAAAAGACGTTTCAGGAGGTCAAAGGTCAAAGTTCAAAAAATCCGAAAAAATGATGAGAAAAGACGTTAATCCAAAAAAATGATGAGAAAAGACTTTCAGGAGGTGGAGAGATCCAAGTTAAAAAAATCCGAAAAAATTATGAGAAAAGACTTTTCAGGAGGTCAAAGATCAAAGTTCAAAAAATCAAAAAAAATGATGGGAAAAGACGTTTCAGGAGGTCAAAGGTCAAAGTTCAAAAAATCCGAAAAAATGATGAGAAAAGACGTTAATTCAAAAAAATGATGAGAAAAGACTTTCAGGAGGTCAAAGGTCAAAGTTCAAAAAATCCGAAAAAATTATGAGAAAAGACTTTTCAGGAGGTCAAAGATCAAAGTTCAAAAAATCAAAAAAAATGATGGGAAAAGACGTTTCAGGAGGTCAAAGGTCAAAGTTCAAAAAATCCGAAAAAATGATGAGAAATGACATTTCAGGAGGTCCAAGGTCAAAGTACAAAAAATACGAAAAATTGATGAGAAAAAACTTTAAGGAGGTGGAGAGGTCCAAGTTCAAAAAATCCGTAAAAATGATGAGAAACGCCGTTTCAGGAGGTGGAGAGGCCTTAATTCAAAAAATTCGTCAAAATAATGAGAAAAGACGTTAATCCAAAAAAATGATGAGAAAAGACTTTCAGGAGGTGGAGAGGTCCAAGTTCAAGAAATACGAAAAAATGATGAGAAAAGACGTTTCAGGAGGTCAAAGGTCAAAGTTCAAAAAATCCGAAAAAATGATGGGAAAATACTTTTCAGGAGGTGGAGAGGCCTAAATTCAAAAAATCCGTAAAAATGATGAGAAAAGACGTTAATCCAAAAAAATGATGAGAAAAGACTTTCAGGACGTGGAGAGGTCCAAGTTCAAAAATCCGAAAAAATGATGAGAAAAGACGTTTCAGGAGGTCAAAGGTCAAAGTTCAAAAAATCCGAAAAAATGATGAGAAATGACGTTTCAGAAGGTCAAAGGTCAAAGTTCAAAAAATCCGAAAAAATGATGAGAAAAGACGTTAATCCAAAAAAATGATGAGAAAAGACTTTCAGGAGGTGGAGAGATCCAAGTTCAAAAAATCCGAAAAAATGATGAGAAATGACATTTCAGGAGGTCCAAGGTCAAAGTACAAAAAAATACGAAAAATTGATGAGAAGAAACTTTCAGGAGGTGGAGAGGTACAAATTAAAAAAATCCAAAAAAATGATGAGAAAAGACTTTCAGGAGGTGGAGAGATCCAAGTTCAAAAAATCCGAAAAAATTATGAGAAAAGACTTTTCAGGAGGTCAAAGATCAAAGTTCAAAAAATCAAAAAAAATGATGGGAAAATACGTTTCAGGAGGTCAAAGGTCAAAGTTCAAAAAATCCGAAAAAATGATGAGAAATGACGTTTCAGAAGGTCAAAGGTCAAAGTACAAAAAATACGAAAAAATGATGAGAAAAAACTTTCAGGGGGTGGAGAGGTACAAATTAAAAAAATCCGAAAAAATGATGAGAAAAGACGTTTTAGGAGGTCAAAGGTCAAAGTTCAAAAAATCCGAAAAAATTATGAGAAAAGACTTTTCAGGAGGTCAAAGATCAAAGTTCAAAAAATCAAAAAAAATGATGGGAAAAGACGTTTCAGGAGGTCAAAGGTCAAAGTTCAAAAAATCCGAAAAAATGATGAGAAATGCCGTTTCAGGAAGTGGAGAGGCCTAAATTCAAAAAATCCGTCAAAATGATGAGAAAAGACGTTAATTCAAAAAAATGATGAGAAAAGACTTTCAGGAGGTCAAAGGTCAAAGTTCAAAAAATCCAAAAACAATGATGAGAAAAGACGTTTTAGGAGGTCAAAGGTCAAAGTTCAAAAAATCAAAAAAAATGATGAGAAATGACGTTTCAGAAGGTCAAAGGTCAAAGTACAAAAAATACGAAAAAATGATGAGAAAAAACTTTCAGGGGGTGGAGAGGTACAAATTCAAAAAATCCGAAAAAATGATGAGAAAAGACATTTCAGGAGGTCAAAGGTCAAAGTTCAAAAAATCCAAAAAAATGATGAGAAAAGACGTTAATCCAAAAAAATGATGAGAAAAGACTTTCAGGAGGTGGATAGGTCCAAGTTCAAAAAATCCGAAAAAATTATGAGAAAAGACTTTTCAGGAGGTCAAAGGTCAAAGTTCAAAAAATCCGAAAAAATGATGGGAAAAGACTTTTCAGGAGGTGGAGAGGCCTAAATTCAAAAAATCCGAAAAAATGATGAGAAAAGACGTTTCAGGAGGTCAAAGGTCAAAGTTCAAAAAAACCGAAAAAATGATGAGAAATGACGTTTCAGAAGGTCAAAGGTAAAAGTACAAAAAATACGAAAAAATGATGAGAAAAGACGTTTCAGGAGGTCAAAGGTCAAAGTTCAAAAAATCCGAAAAAATGATGAGAAATGACGTTTCAGGAGGTCCAAGATCAAAGTACAAAAAATACGAAAAAATGATGAGAAAAAACTTTCAGGAGGTGGAGAGGTACAAATTCAAAATATCCGAAAAAATGATTAGAAATGACGTTTCAGGAAGTCCAAGGTCAAAGTACAAAAAATACGAAAAAATGATGAGAAAAAACTTTCAGGGGGTGGAGAGGTACAAATTCAAAAAATCCGAAAAAATGATGAGAAAAGACATTTCAGAAGGCTAAAGGTCAAAGTTCAAAAAATCCAAAAAAATGATGAGAAAAGACGTTTCAGGAGGTCAAAGGTCAAAGTTCAAAAAATCCGAAAAAATGATGAGAAAAGACGTTAATCCAAAAAAATGATGAGAAAAGACTTTCAGGAGGTGGAGAGGTACAAATTCAAAATATCCGAAAAAATGATTAGAAATGACGTTTCAGGAAGTCCAAGGTCAAAGTACAAAAAATACGAAAAAATGATGAGAAAAAACTTTCAGGGGGTGGAGAGGTACAAATTCAAAAAATCCGAAAAAATGATGAGAAAAGACATTTCAGAAGGCTAAAGGTCAAAGTTCAAAAAATCCAAAAAAATGATGAGAAAAGACGTTTCAGGAGGTCAAAGGTCAAAGTTCAAAAAATCCGAAAAAATGATGAGAAAAGACGTTAATCCAAAAAAATGATGAGAAAAGACTTTCAGGAGGTGGAGAGGTCCAAGTTCAAAAAATCCGAAAAAATGATGAGAAAAGACGTTTCAGGAGGTCAAAGGTCAAAGTTCAAAAAATCCAAAAAAATGATGAGAAAAGACGTTTCAGGAGGTTAAAGGTCAAAGTTCTAAAAATCCGAAAAAATGATGAGAAAAGACGTTAATCCAAAAAAATGATGAGAAAAGACTTTCAGGAGGTGGAGAGATCCAAGTTAAAAAAATCCGAAAAAATTATGAGAAAAGACTTTTCAGGAGGTCAAAGATCAAAGTTCAAAAAATCCAAAAAAATGATGGGAAAAGACGTTTCAGGAGGTCAAAGGTCAAAGTTCAAAAAATCCGAAAAAATGATGAGAAATGCCGTTTCAGGAGGTGGAGAGGCCTAAATTCAAAAAATCCGTCAAAATGATGAGAAAAGACGTTAATCCAAAAAATGATGAGAAAAGACTTTCAGGAGGTCAAAGGTCAAAGTTCAAAAAATCCAAAAAAATGATGAGAAAAGACGTTTCAGGAGGTCAAAGGTCAAAGTTCAAAAAATCCGAAAAATGATGAGAAAAGACGTTTTAGGAGGTCAAAGGTCAAAGTTCAAAAAATAAAAAAAAATGATGAGAAAAGACGTTTCAGGAGGTCAAAGGTCAAAGTTCAAAAAATCCAAAAAAATTATGAGAAAAGACTTTTCAGGAGGTCAAAGATCAAAGTTCAAAAAATCAAAAAAAATGATGGGAAAAGACGTTTCAGGAGGTCAAAGGTCAAAGTTCAAAAAATCCGAAAAAATGATGAGAAATGCCGTTTCAGGAGGTGGAGAGGCCTAAATTCAAAAAATCCGTCAAAATGATGAGAAAAGACGTTAATTCAAAAAAATGATGAGAAAAGACTTTCAGGAGGTCAAAGGTCAAAGTTCAAAAAATCCAAAAAAATGATGAGAAAAGACGTTTCAGGAGGTCAAAGGTCAAAGTTCAAAAAATCCGAAAAAATGATGAGAAAAGACGTTAATCCAAAAAAATGATGAGAAAAGACTTTCAGGAGGTGGAGAGATCCAAGTTCAAAAAATCCGAAAAAATTATGAGAAAAGACTTTTCAGGAGGTCAAAGATCAAAGTTCAAAAAATCAAAAAAAATGATGGGAAAATACGTTTCAGGAGGTCAAAGGTCAAAATTCAAAAAATCCGAAAAAATGATGAGAAATGACGTTTCAGGAGGTCCAAGGTCAAAGTACAAAAAATACGAAAAAATGATGAGAAAAGACTTTCAGGGGGTGGAGAGGTACAAATTAAAAAAATCCGAAAAAATGATGAGAAAAGACGTTTTAGGAGGTCAAAGGTCAAAGTTCAAAAAATCCGAAAAAATTATGAGAAAAGACTTTTCAGGAGGTCAAAGATCAAAGTTCAAAAAATCAAAAAAAATGATGGGAAAAGACGTTTCAGGAGGTCAAAGGTCAAAGTTCAAAAAATCCAAAAAAATGATGAGAAAAGACTTTCAGGAGGTGGAGAGGTCCAAGTTCAAAAAATCCGAAAAAATGATGAGAAAAGACGTTTCAGGAGGTCAAAGGTCAAAGTTCAAAAAATCCAAAAAAATGATGAGAAAAGACGTTTCAGGAGGTTAAAGGTCAAAGTTCTAAAAATCCGAAAAAATGATGAGAAAAGACGTTAATCCAAAAAAATGATGAGAAAAGACTTTCAGGAGGTGGAGAGATCCAAGTTAAAAAAATCCGAAAAAATTATGAGAAAAGACTTTTCAGGAGGTCAAAGATCAAAGTTCAAAAAATCCAAAAAAATGATGGGAAAAGACGTTTCAGGAGGTCAAAGGTCAAAGTTCAAAAAATCCGAAAAAATGATGAGAAATGCCGTTTCAGGAGGTGGAGAGGCCTAAATTCAAAAAATCCGTCAAAATGATGAGAAAAGACGTTAATCCAAAAAATGATGAGAAAAGACTTTCAGGAGGTCAAAGGTCAAAGTTCAAAAAATCCAAAAAAATGATGAGAAAAGACGTTTCAGGAGGTCAAAGGTCAAAGTTCAAAAAATCCGAAAAATGATGAGAAAAGACGTTTTAGGAGGTCAAAGGTCAAAGTTCAAAAAATAAAAAAAAATGATGAGAAAAGACGTTTCAGGAGGTCAAAGGTCAAAGTTCAAAAAATCCAAAAAAATTATGAGAAAAGACTTTTCAGGAGGTCAAAGATCAAAGTTCAAAAAATCAAAAAAAATGATGGGAAAAGACGTTTCAGGAGGTCAAAGGTCAAAGTTCAAAAAATCCGAAAAAATGATGAGAAATGCCGTTTCAGGAGGTGGAGAGGCCTAAATTCAAAAAATCCGTCAAAATGATGAGAAAAGACGTTAATTCAAAAAAATGATGAGAAAAGACTTTCAGGAGGTCAAAGGTCAAAGTTCAAAAAATCCAAAAAAATGATGAGAAAAGACGTTTCAGGAGGTCAAAGGTCAAAGTTCAAAAAATCCGAAAAAATGATGAGAAAAGACGTTAATCCAAAAAAATGATGAGAAAAGACTTTCAGGAGGTGGAGAGATCCAAGTTCAAAAAATCCGAAAAAATTATGAGAAAAGACTTTTCAGGAGGTCAAAGATCAAAGTTCAAAAAATCAAAAAAAATGATGGGAAAATACGTTTCAGGAGGTCAAAGGTCAAAATTCAAAAAATCCGAAAAAATGATGAGAAATGACGTTTCAGGAGGTCCAAGGTCAAAGTACAAAAAATACGAAAAAATGATGAGAAAAGACTTTCAGGGGGTGGAGAGGTACAAATTAAAAAAATCCGAAAAAATGATGAGAAAAGACGTTTTAGGAGGTCAAAGGTCAAAGTTCAAAAAATCCGAAAAAATTATGAGAAAAGACTTTTCAGGAGGTCAAAGATCAAAGTTCAAAAAATCAAAAAAAATGATGGGAAAAGACGTTTCAGGAGGTCAAAGGTCAAAGTTCAAAAAATCCGAAAAAATGATGAGAAATGCCGTTTCAGGAAGTGGAGAGGCCTAAATTCAAAAAATCCGTCAAAATGATGAGAAAAGACGTTAATTCAAAAAAATGATGAGAAAAGACTTTCAGGAGGTCAAAGGTCAAAGTTCAAAAAATCCAAAAACAATGATGAGAAAAGACGTTTTAGGAGGTCAAAGGTCAAAGTTCAAAAAATCAAAAAAAATGATGAGAAATGACGTTTCAGAAGGTCAAAGGTCAAAGTACAAAAAATACGAAAAAATGATGAGAAAAAACTTTCAGGGGGTGGAGAGGTACAAATTCAAAAAATCCGAAAAAATGATGAGAAAAGACATTTCAGGAGGTCAAAGGTCAAAGTTCAAAAAATCCAAAAAAATGATGAGAAAAGACGTTAATCCAAAAAAATGATGAGAAAAGACTTTCAGGAGGTGGATAGGTCCAAGTTCAAAAAATCCGAAAAAATTATGAGAAAAGACTTTTCAGGAGGTCAAAGGTCAAAGTTCAAAAAATCCGAAAAAATGATGGGAAAAGACTTTTCAGGAGGTGGAGAGGCCTAAATTCAAAAAATCCGAAAAAATGATGAGAAAAGACGTTTCAGGAGGTCAAAGGTCAAAGTTCAAAAAAACCGAAAAAATGATGAGAAATGACGTTTCAGAAGGTCAAAGGTAAAAGTACAAAAAATACGAAAAAATGATGAGAAAAGACGTTTCAGGAGGTCAAAGGTCAAAGTTCAAAAAATCCGAAAAAATGATGAGAAATGACGTTTCAGGAGGTCCAAGATCAAAGTACAAAAAATACGAAAAAATGATGAGAAAAAACTTTCAGGAGGTGGAGAGGTACAAATTCAAAATATCCGAAAAAATGATTAGAAATGACGTTTCAGGAAGTCCAAGGTCAAAGTACAAAAAATACGAAAAAATGATGAGAAAAAACTTTCAGGGGGTGGAGAGGTACAAATTCAAAAAATCCGAAAAAATGATGAGAAAAGACATTTCAGAAGGCTAAAGGTCAAAGTTCAAAAAATCCAAAAAAATGATGAGAAAAGACGTTTCAGGAGGTCAAAGGTCAAAGTTCAAAAAATCCGAAAAAATGATGAGAAAAGACGTTAATCCAAAAAAATGATGAGAAAAGACTTTCAGGAGGTGGAGAGGTACAAATTCAAAATATCCGAAAAAATGATTAGAAATGACGTTTCAGGAAGTCCAAGGTCAAAGTACAAAAAATACGAAAAAATGATGAGAAAAAACTTTCAGGGGGTGGAGAGGTACAAATTCAAAAAATCCGAAAAAATGATGAGAAAAGACATTTCAGAAGGCTAAAGGTCAAAGTTCAAAAAATCCAAAAAAATGATGAGAAAAGACGTTTCAGGAGGTCAAAGGTCAAAGTTCAAAAAATCCGAAAAAATGATGAGAAAAGACGTTAATCCAAAAAAATGATGAGAAAAGACTTTCAGGAGGTGGAGAGGTCCAAGTTCAAAAAATCCGAAAAAATGATGAGAAAAGACGTTTCAGGAGGTCAAAGGTCAAAGTTCAAAAAATCCAAAAAAATGATGAGAAAAGACGTTTCAGGAGGTTAAAGGTCAAAGTTCTAAAAATCCGAAAAAATGATGAGAAAAGACGTTAATCCAAAAAAATGATGAGAAAAGACTTTCAGGAGGTGGAGAGATCCAAGTTAAAAAAATCCGAAAAAATTATGAGAAAAGACTTTTCAGGAGGTCAAAGATCAAAGTTCAAAAAATCCAAAAAAATGATGGGAAAAGACGTTTCAGGAGGTCAAAGGTCAAAGTTCAAAAAATCCGAAAAAATGATGAGAAATGCCGTTTCAGGAGGTGGAGAGGCCTAAATTCAAAAAATCCGTCAAAATGATGAGAAAAGACGTTAATTCAAAAAATGATGAGAAAAGACTTTCAGGAGGTCAAAGGTCAAAGTTCAAAAAATCCAAAAAAATGATGAGAAAAGACGTTTCAGGAGGTCAAAGGTCAAAGTTCAAAAAATCCGAAAAAATGATGAGAAAAGACGTTTTAGGAGGTCAAAGGTCAAAGTTCAAAAAATAAAAAAAAATGATGAGAAAAGACGTTTCAGGAGGTCAAAGGTCAAAGTTCAAAAAATCCAAAAAAATTATGAGAAAAGACTTTTCAGGAGGTCAAAGATCAAAGTTCAAAAAATCAAAAAAAATGATGGGAAAAGACGTTTCAGGAGGTCAAAGGTCAAAGTTCAAAAAATCCGAAAAAATGATGAGAAATGCCGTTTCAGGAGGTGGAGAGGCCTAAATTCAAAAAATCCGTCAAAATGATGAGAAAAGACGTTAATTCAAAAAAATGATGAGAAAAGACTTTCAGGAGGTCAAAGGTCAAAGTTCAAAAAATCCAAAAAAATGATGAGAAAAGACGTTTCAGGAGGTCAAAGGTCAAAGTTCAAAAAATCCGAAAAAATGATGAGAAAAGACGTTAATCCAAAAAAATGATGAGAAAAGACTTTCAGGAGGTGGAGAGATCCAAGTTCAAAAAATCCGAAAAAATTATGAGAAAAGACTTTTCAGGAGGTCAAAGATCAAAGTTCAAAAAATCAAAAAAAAATGATGGGAAAATACGTTTCAGGAGGTCAAAGGTCAAAATTCAAAAAATCCGAAAAAATGATGAGAAATGACGTTTCAGGAGGTCCAAGGTCAAAGTACAAAAAATACGAAAAAATGATGAGAAAAGACTTTCAGGAGGTGGAGAGATCCAAGTTCAAAAAATCCGAAAAAATGATGAGAAAAGACTTTTCAAGAGGTCAAAGATCAAAGTTCAAAAAATCAAAAAAAATGATGGCAAAAGACGTTTCAGGAGGTCAAAGGTCAAAGTTCAAAAAATCCGAAAAAATGATGAGAAAAGACGTTTTAGGAGGTCAAAGGTCAAAGTTCAAAAAATAAAAAAAAATGATGAGAAAAGACGTTTCAGGAGGTCAAAGGTCAAAGTTCAAAAAATCCAAAAAAATGATGAGAAAAGACGTTTCAGGAGGTCAAAATTCAAAGTTCATAAAATCCAAAAAAATGATGAGAAAAGACGTTTCAGGAGGTCAAAGGTCAAAGTTCAAAAAATCCAAAAAAATGATGAGAAAAGACGTTTCAGGAGGTCAAAGGTCAAAGTTCAAAAAATCCGAAAAAATGATGAGAAAAGACGTTAATCCAAAAAAATGATGAGAAAAGACTTTCAGGAGGTGGAGAGGTCCAAGTTCAAAAAATCCGAAAAAATGATGAGAAATGACGTTTCAGAAGGTCAAAGGTCAAAGTACAAAAAATACGAAAAAATGATGAGAAAAAACTCTCAGGAGGTGGAGAGGTACAAATTCAAAAAATCCGAAAAAATGATGAGAAAAGACGTTTCAGGAGGTCAAAGGTCAAAGTTCAAAAAATCCAAAAAAATGATGAGAAAAGACGTTTTAGGAGGTCAAAGGTCAAAGTTCAAAAAATCCGAAAAAATGATGAGAAATGACATTTCAGGAGGTCCAAGGTCAAAGTAAAAATAATACGAAAAATTGATGAGAAAAAACTTTAAGGAGGTGGAGAGGTACAAATTAAAAAAATCCGAAAAAATGATGAGAAAAGACGTTTCAGGAGGTCAAAGGTCAAAGTTCAAAAAATCCGAAAAAATAATGGGAAAATACTTTTCAGGAGGTGGAGAGGCCTAAATTCAAAAAATCCGTAAAAATGATGAGAAAAGACGTTAATCCAAAAAAATGATGAGAAAAGACTTTCAGGACGTGGAGAGGTCCAAGTTCAAAAATCCGAAAAAATGATGAGAAAAGACGTTTCAGGAGGTCAAAGGTCAAAGTTCAAAAAATCCGAAAAAATAATGAGAAATGACGTTTCAGAAGGTCAAAGGTCAAAGTTCAAAAAATCCGAAAAAATCATGAGAAAAGACTTTTCAGGAGGTCAAAGATCAAAGTTCAAAAAATCAAAAAAAATGATGGGAAAATACGTTTCAGGAGGTCAAAGGTCAAAGTTCAAAAAATCCGAAAAAATTATGAGAAATGACATTTCAGGAGGTCCAAGGTCAAAGTACAAAAAATACGAAAAATTGATGAGAAAAAACTTTAAGGAGGTGGAGAGGTACAAATTAAAAAAATCCGAAAAAATGATGAGAAAAGACGTTTCAGGAGGTGGAGAGTCCTAAATTCAAAAAATCCGTAAAAATGATGAGAAACGCCGTTTCAGGAGGTGGAGAGGCCTTAATTCAAAAAATCCGTCAAAATAATGAGAAAAGACGTTAATCCAAAAAACTGATGAGAAAAGACTTTCAGGAGGTGGAGAGGTCCAAGTTCAAAAATCCGAAAAAATTATGAGAAAAGACTTTTCAGGAGGTCAAAGGTCAAAGTTCAAAAAATAAAAAAAAATGATGAGAAATGACGTTTCAGAAGGTCAAAGGTCAAAGTACAAAAAATACGAAAAAATGATGAGAAAAGACATTTCAGGAGGTCCAAGGTCAAAGTACAAAAAATACGAAAAATTGATGAGAAAAAACTTTAAGGAGGTGGAGAGGTACAAATTAAAAAAATCCGAAAAAATGATGAGAAAAGACGTTTCAGGAGGTCAAAGGTCAAAGTTCAAAAAATCCGAAAAAATAATGAGAAATGACGTTTCAGAAGGTCAAAGGTCAAAGTTCAAAAAATCCGAAAAAATCATGAGAAAAGACTTTTCAGGAGGTCAAAGATCAAAGTTCAAAAAATCAAAAAAAATGATGGGAAAATACGTTTCAGGAGGTCAAAGGTCAAAGTTCAAAAAATCCGAAAAAATGATGAGAAATGACATTTCAGGAGGTCCAAGGTCAAAGTACAAAAAATACGAAAAATTGATGAGAAAAAACTTTAAGGAGGTGGAGAGGTACAAATTAAAAAAATCCGAAAAAATGATGAGAAAAGACGTTTCAGGAGGTGGAGAGTCCTAAATTCAAAAAATCCGTAAAAATGATGAGAAACGCCGTTTCAGGAGGTGGAGAGGCCTTAATTCAAAAAATCCGTCAAAATAATGAGAAAAGACGTTAATCCAAAAAACTGATGAGAAAAGACTTTCAGGAGGTGGAGAGGTCCAAGTTCAAAAATCCGAAAAAATTATGAGAAAAGACTTTTCAGGAGGTCAAAGGTCAAAGTTCAAAAAATCAAAAAAAATGATGAGAAATGACGTTTCAGAAGGTCAAAGGTCAAAGTACAAAAAATACGAAAAAATGATGAGAAAAGACATTTCAGGAGGTCCAAGGTCAAAGTACAAAAAATACGAAAAATTGATGAGAAAAAACTTTAAGGAGGTGGAGAGGTACAAATTTAAAAAATCCGAAAAATGATGAGAAAAGACGTTTCAGGAGGTGGAGAGTCCTAAATTCAAAAAATCCGTAAAAATGATGAGAAACGCCGTTTCAGGAGGTGGAGAGGCCTTAATTCAAAAAATCCGTCAAAATAATGAGAAAAGACGTTAATCCAAAAAAATGATGAGAAAAGACTTTCAGGAGGTGGAGAGGTCCAAGTTCAAAAAATCCGAAAAAATTATGAGAAAAGACTTTTCAGGAGGTCAAAGGTCAAAGTTCAAAAAATCAAAAAAAATGATGAGAAATGACGTTTCAGAAGGTCCAAGGTCAAAGTACAAAAAATACGAAAAATTGATGAGAAAAAACTTTAAGGAGGTGGAGAGGTACAAATTAAAAAAATCCGAAAAAATGATGAGAAAAGACTTTCAGGACGTGGAGAGGTCCAAGTTCAAAAATCCGAAAAAATGATGAGAAAAGACGTTTCAGGAGGTCAAAGGTCAAAGTTCAAAAAATCCGAAAAAATGATGAGAAATGACGTTTCAGAAGGTCAAAGGTCAAAGTTCAAAAAATCCGAAAAAATGATGAGAAAAGACGTTAATCCAAAAAAAATGATGAGAAAAGACTTTCAGGAGGTGGAGAGATCCAAGTTCAAAAAATCCGAAAAAATTATGAGAAAAGACTTTTCAGGAGGTCCAAGGTCAAAGTAAAAAAAATACGAAAAATTGATGAGAAAAAACTTAAAGGAGGTGGAGAGGTACAAATTAAAAAAATCCGAAAAAATGATGAGAAAAGACGTTTCAGGAGGTCAAAGGTCAAAGTTCAAAAAATCCGAAAAAATAATGGGAAAATACTTTTCAGGAGGTGGAGAGGCCTAAATTCAAAAAATCCGTAAAAATGATGAGAAAAGACGTTAATCCAAAAAAATGATGAGAAAAGACTTTCAGGACGTGGAGAGGTCCAAGTTAAAAAATCCGAAAAAATGATGAGAAAAGACGTTTCAGGAGGTCAAAGGTCAAAGTTCAAAAAATCCGAAAAAATAATGAGAAATGACGTTTCAGAAGGTCAAAGGTCAAAGTTCAAAAAATCCGAAAAAATCATGAGAAAAGACTTTTCAGGAGGTCAAAGATCAAAGTTCAAAAAATCAAAAAAAATGATGGGAAAATACGTTTCAGGAGGTCAAAGGTCAAAGTTCAAAAAATCCGAAAAAATTATGAGAAATGACATTTCAGGAGGTCCAAGGTCAAAGTACAAAAAATACGAAAAATTGATGAGAAAAAACTTTAAGGAGGTGGAGAGGTACAAATTAAAAAAATCCGAAAAAATGATGAGAAAAGACGTTTCAGGAGGTGGAGAGTCCTAAATTCAAAAAATCCGTAAAAATGATGAGAAACGCCGTTTCAGGAGGTGGAGAGGCCTTAATTCAAAAAATCCGTCAAAATAATGAGAAAAGACGTTAATCCAAAAAACTGATGAGAAAAGACTTTCAGGAGGTGGAGAGGTCCAAGTTCAAAAATCCGAAAAAATGATGAGAAAAGACTTTTCAGGAGGTCAAAGATCAAAGTTCAAAAAATCAAAAAAAATGATGAGAAATGACGTTTCAGAAGGTCAAAGGTCAAAGTACAAAAAATACGAAAAAATGATGAGAAAAGACATTTCAGGAGGTCCAAGGTCAAAGTACAAAAAATACGAAAAATTGATGAGAAAAAACTTTAAGGAGGTGGAGAGGTACAAATTTAAAAAATCCGAAAAAATGATGAGAAAAGACGTTTCAGGAGGTGGAGAGTCCTAAATTCAAAAAATCCGTAAAAATGATGAGAAACGCCGTTTCAGGAGGTGGAGAGGCCTTAATTCAAAAAATCCGTCAAAATAATGAGAAAAGACGTTAATTCAAAAAAATGATGAGAAAAGACTTTCAGGAGGTCAAAGGTCAAAGTTCAAAAAATCCAAAAAAATGATGAGAAAAGACGTTTCAGGAGGTCAAAGGTCAAAGTTCAAAAAATCCGAAAAAATGATGAGAAAAGACGTTAATCCAAAAAAATGATGAGAAAAGACTTTCAGGAGGTGGAGAGATCCAAGTTCAAAAAATCCGAAAAAATTATGAGAAAAGACTTTTCAGGAGGTCAAAGATCAAAGTTCAAAAAATCAAAAAAAATGATGGGAAAATACGTTTCAGGAGGTCAAAGGTCAAAATTCAAAAAATCCGAAAAAATGATGAGAAATGACGTTTCAGGAGGTCCAAGGTCAAAGTACAAAAAATACGAAAAAATGATGAGAAAAGACTTTCAGGAGGTGGAGAGATCCAAGTTCAAAAAATCCGAAAAAATGATGAGAAAAGACGTTTTAGGAGGTCAAAGGTCAAAGTTCAAAAAATAAAAAAAAATGATGAGAAAAGACGTTTCAGGAGGTCAAAGGTCAAAGTTCAAAAAATCCGAAAAAATGATGAGAAAAGACGTTTTAGGAGGTCAAAGGTCAAAGTTCAAAAAATAAAAAAAAATGATGAGAAAAGACGTTTCAGGAGGTCAAAGGTCAAAGTTCAAAAAATCCAAAAAAATGATGAGAAAAGACGTTTCAGGAGGTCAAAATTCAAAGTTCAAAAAATCCGAAAAAATGATGAGAAAAGACGTTTCAGGAGGTCAAAGGTCAAAGTTCAAAAAATACGAAAAAATGATGAGAAAAGACGTTTCAGGAGGTCAAAGGTCAAAGTTCAAAAAAAACCGAAAAAATGATGAGAAATGACGTTTCAGAAGGTCAAAGGTAAAAGTACAAAAAATACGAAAAAATGATGAGAAAAGACGTTTCAGGAGGTCAAAGGTCAAAGTTCAAAAAATAAAAAAAAATGATGAGAAAAGACGTTTCAGGAGGTCAAAGGTCAAAGTTCAAAAAATCCAAAAAAATGATGAGAAAAGACGTTTCAGGAGGTCAAAATTCAAAGTTCAAAAAATCCAAAAAAATGATGAGAAAAGACGTTTCAGGAGGTCAAAGGTCAAAGTTCAAAAAATCCAAAAAAATGATGAGAAAAGACGTTTCAGGAGGTCAAAGGTCAAAGTTCAAAAAATCCGAAAAAATGATGAGAAAAGACGTTAATCCAAAAAAATGATGAGAAAAGACTTTCAGGAGGTGGAGAGGTCCAAGTTCAAAAAATCCGAAAAAATGATGAGAAATGACGTTTCAGAAGGTCAAAGGTCAAAGTACAAAAAATACGAAAAAATGATGAGAAAAAACTCTCAGGAGGTGGAGAGGTACAAATTCAAAAAATCCGAAAAAATGATGAGAAAAGACGTTTCAGGAGGTCAAAGGTCAAAGTTCAAAAAATCCAAAAAAATGATGAGAAAAGACGTTTTAGGAGGTCAAAGGTCAAAGTTCAAAAAATCCGAAAAAATGATGAGAAATGACATTTCAGGAGGTCCAAGGTCAAAGTAAAAATAATACGAAAAATTGATGAGAAAAAACTTTAAGGAGGTGGAGAGGTACAAATTAAAAAAATCCGAAAAAATGATGAGAAAAGACGTTTCAGGAGGTCAAAGGTCAAAGTTCAAAAAATCCGAAAAAATAATGGGAAAATACTTTTCAGGAGGTGGAGAGGCCTAAATTCAAAAAATCCGTAAAAATGATGAGAAAAGACGTTAATCCAAAAAAATGATGAGAAAAGACTTTCAGGACGTGGAGAGGTCCAAGTTCAAAAATCCGAAAAAATGATGAGAAAAGACGTTTCAGGAGGTCAAAGGTCAAAGTTCAAAAAATCCGAAAAAATAATGAGAAATGACGTTTCAGAAGGTCAAAGGTCAAAGTTCAAAAAATCCGAAAAAATCATGAGAAAAGACTTTTCAGGAGGTCAAAGATCAAAGTTCAAAAAATCAAAAAAAATGATGGGAAAATACGTTTCAGGAGGTCAAAGGTCAAAGTTCAAAAAATCCGAAAAAATTATGAGAAATGACATTTCAGGAGGTCCAAGGTCAAAGTACAAAAAATACGAAAAATTGATGAGAAAAAACTTTAAGGAGGTGGAGAGGTACAAATTAAAAAAATCCGAAAAAATGATGAGAAAAGACGTTTCAGGAGGTGGAGAGTCCTAAATTCAAAAAATCCGTAAAAATGATGAGAAACGCCGTTTCAGGAGGTGGAGAGGCCTTAATTCAAAAAATCCGTCAAAATAATGAGAAAAGACGTTAATCCAAAAAACTGATGAGAAAAGACTTTCAGGAGGTGGAGAGGTCCAAGTTCAAAAATCCGAAAAAATTATGAGAAAAGACTTTTCAGGAGGTCAAAGGTCAAAGTTCAAAAAATAAAAAAAAATGATGAGAAATGACGTTTCAGAAGGTCAAAGGTCAAAGTACAAAAAATACGAAAAAATGATGAGAAAAGACATTTCAGGAGGTCCAAGGTCAAAGTACAAAAAATACGAAAAATTGATGAGAAAAAACTTTAAGGAGGTGGAGAGGTACAAATTAAAAAAATCCGAAAAAATGATGAGAAAAGACGTTTCAGGAGGTCAAAGGTCAAAGTTCAAAAAATCCGAAAAAATAATGAGAAATGACGTTTCAGAAGGTCAAAGGTCAAAGTTCAAAAAATCCGAAAAAATCATGAGAAAAGACTTTTCAGGAGGTCAAAGATCAAAGTTCAAAAAATCAAAAAAAATGATGGGAAAATACGTTTCAGGAGGTCAAAGGTCAAAGTTCAAAAAATCCGAAAAAATGATGAGAAATGACATTTCAGGAGGTCCAAGGTCAAAGTACAAAAAATACGAAAAATTGATGAGAAAAAACTTTAAGGAGGTGGAGAGGTACAAATTAAAAAAATCCGAAAAAATGATGAGAAAAGACGTTTCAGGAGGTGGAGAGTCCTAAATTCAAAAAATCCGTAAAAATGATGAGAAACGCCGTTTCAGGAGGTGGAGAGGCCTTAATTCAAAAAATCCGTCAAAATAATGAGAAAAGACGTTAATCCAAAAAACTGATGAGAAAAGACTTTCAGGAGGTGGAGAGGTCCAAGTTCAAAAATCCGAAAAAATTATGAGAAAAGACTTTTCAGGAGGTCAAAGGTCAAAGTTCAAAAAATCAAAAAAAATGATGAGAAATGACGTTTCAGAAGGTCAAAGGTCAAAGTACAAAAAATACGAAAAAATGATGAGAAAAGACATTTCAGGAGGTCCAAGGTCAAAGTACAAAAAATACGAAAAATTGATGAGAAAAAACTTTAAGGAGGTGGAGAGGTACAAATTTAAAAAATCCGAAAAAATGATGAGAAAAGACGTTTCAGGAGGTGGAGAGTCCTAAATTCAAAAAATCCGTAAAAATGATGAGAAACGCCGTTTCAGGAGGTGGAGAGGCCTTAATTCAAAAAATCCGTCAAAATAATGAGAAAAGACGTTAATCCAAAAAAATGATGAGAAAAGACTTTCAGGAGGTGGAGAGGTCCAAGTTCAAAAAATCCGAAAAAATTATGAGAAAAGACTTTTCAGGAGGTCAAAGGTCAAAGTTCAAAAAATCAAAAAAAATGATGAGAAATGACGTTTCAGAAGGTCCAAGGTCAAAGTACAAAAAATACGAAAAATTGATGAGAAAAAACTTTAAGGAGGTGGAGAGGTACAAATTAAAAAAATCCGAAAAAATGATGAGAAAAGACTTTCAGGACGTGGAGAGGTCCAAGTTCAAAAATCCGAAAAAATGATGAGAAAAGACGTTTCAGGAGGTCAAAGGTCAAAGTTCAAAAAATCCGAAAAAATGATGAGAAATGACGTTTCAGAAGGTCAAAGGTCAAAGTTCAAAAAATCCGAAAAAATGATGAGAAAAGACGTTAATCCAAAAAAATGATGAGAAAAGACTTTCAGGAGGTGGAGAGATCCAAGTTCAAAAAATCCGAAAAAATTATGAGAAAAGACTTTTCAGGAGGTCCAAGGTCAAAGTAAAAAAAATACGAAAAATTGATGAGAAAAAACTTAAAGGAGGTGGAGAGGTACAAATTAAAAAAATCCGAAAAAATGATGAGAAAAGACGTTTCAGGAGGTCAAAGGTCAAAGTTCAAAAAATCCGAAAAAATAATGGGAAAATACTTTTCAGGAGGTGGAGAGGCCTAAATTCAAAAAATCCGTAAAAATGATGAGAAAAGACGTTAATCCAAAAAAATGATGAGAAAAGACTTTCAGGACGTGGAGAGGTCCAAGTTAAAAAATCCGAAAAAATGATGAGAAAAGACGTTTCAGGAGGTCAAAGGTCAAAGTTCAAAAAAATCCGAAAAAATAATGAGAAATGACGTTTCAGAAGGTCAAAGGTCAAAGTTCAAAAAATCCGAAAAAATCATGAGAAAAGACTTTTCAGGAGGTCAAAGATCAAAGTTCAAAAAATCAAAAAAAATGATGGGAAAATACGTTTCAGGAGGTCAAAGGTCAAAGTTCAAAAAATCCGAAAAAATGATGAGAAATGACATTTCAGGAGGTCCAAGGTCAAAGTACAAAAAATACGAAAAATTGATGAGAAAAAACTTTAAGGAGGTGGAGAGGTACAAATTAAAAAAATCCGAAAAAATGATGAGAAAAGACGTTTCAGGAGGTGGAGAGTCCTAAATTCAAAAAATCCGTAAAAATGATGAGAAACGCCGTTTCAGGAGGTGGAGAGGCCTTAATTCAAAAAATCCGTCAAAATAATGAGAAAAGACGTTAATCCAAAAAACTGATGAGAAAAGACTTTCAGGAGGTGGAGAGGTCCAAGTTCAAAAATCCGAAAAAATGATGAGAAAAGACTTTTCAGGAGGTCAAAGATCAAAGTTCAAAAAATCAAAAAAAATGATGAGAAATGACGTTTCAGAAGGTCAAAGGTCAAAGTACAAAAAATACGAAAAAATGATGAGAAAAGACATTTCAGGAGGTCCAAGGTCAAAGTACAAAAAATACGAAAAATTGATGAGAAAAAACTTTAAGGAGGTGGAGAGGTACAAATTTAAAAAATCCGAAAAAATGATGAGAAAAGACGTTTCAGGAGGTGGAGAGTCCTAAATTCAAAAAATCCGTAAAAATGATGAGAAACGCCGTTTCAGGAGGTGGAGAGGCCTTAATTCAAAAAATCCGTCAAAATAATGAGAAAAGACGTTAATCCAAAAAAATGATGAGAAAAGACTTTCAGGAGGTGGAGAGGTCCAAGTTCAAAAAATCCGAAAAAATTATGAGAAAAGACTTTTCAGGAGGTCAAAGGTCAAAGTTCAAAAAATCAAAAAAAATGATGAGAAATGACGTTTCAGAAGGTCCAAGGTCAAAGTACAAAAAATACGAAAAATTGATGAGAAAAAACTTTAAGGAGGTGGAGAGGTACAAATTAAAAAAATCCGAAAAAATGATGAGAAAAGACTTTCAGGACGTGGAGAGGTCCAAGTTCAAAAATCCGGAAAAATTATGAGAAAAGACGTTTCAGGAGGTCAAAGGTCAAAGTTCAAAAAATCCGAAAAAATGATGAGAAATGACGTTTCAGAAGGTCAAAGGTCAAAGTTCAAAAAATCCGAAAAAATGATGAGAAAAGACGTTAATCCAAAAAAATGATGAGAAAAGACTTTCAGGAGGTGGAGAGATCCAAGTTCAAAAAATCCGAAAAAATTATGAGAAAAGACTTTTCAGGAGGTCAAAGATCAAAGTTCAAAAAATCAAAAAAAATGATGGCAAAAGACGTTTCAGGAGGTCAAAGGTCAAAGTTCAAAAAATCCGAAAAAATGATGAGAAAAGACGTTAATCCAAAAAAATGATGAGAAAAGACTTTCAGGAGGTGGAGAGATCCAAGTTAAAAAAATCCGAAAAAATTATGAGAAAAGACTTTTCAGGAGGTCAAAGATCAAAGTTCAAAAAATCAAAAAAAATGATGGGAAAAGACGTTTCAGGAGGTCAAAGGTCAAAGTTCAAAAAATCCGAAAAAATGATGAGAAAAGACGTTAATCCAAAAAAATGATGAGAAAAGACTTTCAGGAGGTGGAGAGATCCAAGTTCAAAAAATCCGAAAAAATTATGAGAAAAGACTTTTCAGGAGGTCAAAGATCAAAGTTCAAAAAATCAAAAATAATGATGGGAAAATACGTTTCAGGAGGTCAAAGGTCAAAATTCAAAAAATCCGAAAAAATGATGAGAAATGACGTTTCAGGAGGTCCAAGGTCAAAGTACAAAAAATACGAAAAAATGATGAGAAAAGACTTTCAGGAGGTGGAGAGATCCAAGTTCAAAAAATCCGAAAAAATTATGAGAAAAGACTTTTCAAGAGGTCAAAGATCAAAGTTCAAAAAATAAAAAAAAATGATGGCAAAAGACGTTTCAGGAGGTCAAAGGTCAAAGTTCAAAAAATCCGAAAAAATGATGAGAAAAGACGTTTTAGGAGGTCAAAGGTCAAAGTTCAAAAAATAAAAAAAAATGATGAGAAAAGACGTTTCAGGAGGTCAAAGGTCAAAGTTCAAAAAATCCAAAAAAATGATGAGAAAAGACGTTTCAGGAGGTCAAAATTCAAAGTTCAAAAAATCCAAAAAAATGATGAGAAAAGACGTTTCAGGAGGTCAAAGGTCAAAGTTCAAAAAATCCGAAAAAATGATGAGAAAAGACGTTAATCCAAAAAAATGATGAGAAAAGACTTTCAGGAGGTGGAGAGGTCCAAGTTCAAAAAATCCGAAAAAATGATGAGAAATGACGTTTCAGAAGGTCAAAGGTCAAAGTACAAAAAATACGAAAAAATGATGAGAAAAAACTCTCAGGAGGTGGAGAGGTACAAATTCAAAAAATCCGAAAAAATGATGAGAAAAGACGTTTCAGGAGGTCAAAGGTCAAAGTTCAAAAAATCCAAAAAAATGATGAGAAAAGACGTTTTAGGAGGTCAAAGGTCAAAGTTCAAAAAATCCGAAAAAATGATGAGAAATGACATTTCAGGAGGTCCAAGGTCAAAGTAAAAAAAATACGAAAAATTGATGAGAAAAAACTTTAAGGAGGTGGAGAGGTACAAATTAAAAAAATCCGAAAAAATGATGAGAAAAGACGTTTCAGGAGGTCAAAGGTCAAAGTTCAAAAAATCCGAAAAAATAATGGGAAAATACTTTTCAGGAGGTGGAGAGGCCTAAATTCAAAAAATCCGTAAAAATGATGAGAAAAGACGTTAATCCAAAAAAATGATGAGAAAAGACTTTCAGGACGTGGAGAGGTCCAAGTTCAAAAATCCGAAAAAATGATGAGAAAAGACGTTTCAGGAGGTCAAAGGTCAAAGTTCAAAAAATCCGAAAAAATAATGAGAAATGACGTTTCAGAAGGTCAAAGGTCAAAGTTCAAAAAATCCGAAAAAATCATGAGAAAAGACTTTTCAGGAGGTCAAAGATCAAAGTTCAAAAAATCAAAAAAAATGATGGGAAAATACGTTTCAGGAGGTCAAAGGTCAAAGTTCAAAAAATCCGAAAAAATGATGAGAAAAGACGTTAATCCAAAAAAATGATGAGAAAAGACTTTCAGGAGGTGGAGAGATCCAAGTTCAAAAAATCCGAAAAAATCATGAGAAAAGACGTTTCAGGAGGTCAAAGGTCAAAGTTAAAAAAATCAAAAAAAATTATGGGAAAAGACGTTTCAGGAGGTCAAAGGTAAAAGTTCAAAAAATCCGAAAAAATGATGAGAAATGACGTTTCAGGAGGTCCAAGGTCAAAGTACAAAAAATACGAAAAATTGATGAGAAGAAACTTTCAGGAGGTGGAGAGGTACAAATTAAAAAAATCCGAAAAAATGATGAGAAAAGACTTTTCAGGAGGTCAAAGGTCAAAGTTCAAAAAATCCGAAAAAATGATGAGAAATGACATTTCAGGAGGTCTAAGGTCAAAGTACAAAAAATACGAAAAATTGATGAGAAAAAACTTTAAGGAGGTGGAGAGGTACAAATTAAAAAAATCCGAAAAAATGATGAGAAAAGACGTTTCAGGAGGTGGAGAGTCCTAAATTCAAAAAATCCGTAAAAATGATGAGAAACGCCGTTTCAGGAGGTGGAGAGGCCTTAATTCAAAAAATCCGTCAAAATAATGAGAAAAGACGTTAATCCAAAAAAATGATGAGAAAAGACTTTCAGGAGGTGGAGAGGTCCAAGTTCAAAAAATCCGAAAAAATTATGAGAAAAGACTTTTCAGGAGGTCAAAGGTCAAAGTTCAAAAAATCAAAAAAAATGATGAGAAATGACGTTTCAGAAGGTCAAAGGTCAAAGTACAAAAAATACCAAAAAATGATGAGAAAAGACGTTTCAGGAGGTCAAAGGTCAAAGTTCAAGAAATACGAAAAAATGATGAGAAAAGACGTTTCAGGAGGTCAAAGGTCAAAGTTCAAAAAATCCGAAAAAATGATGGGAAAATACTTTTCAGGAGGTGGAGAGGCCTAAATTCAAAAAATCCGTAAAAATGATGAGAAAAGACGTTAATCCAAAAAAATGATGAGAAAAGACTTTCAGGACGTGGAGAGGTCCAAGTTCAAAAATCCGAAAAAATGATGAGAAAAGACGTTTCAGGAGGTCAAAGGTCAAAGTTAAAAAAATCCGAAAAAATGATGAGAAAAGACGTTAATCCAAAAAAATGATGAGAAAAGACTTTCAGGAGGTGGAGAGATCCAAGTTCAAAAAATCCGAAAAAATCATGAGAAAAGACTTTTAAGGAGGTCAAAGATCAAAGTTCAAAAAATCAAAAAAAAATGATGGGAAAATACGTTTCAGGAGGTCAAAGGTCAAAGTTCAAAAAATCCGAAAAAATGATGAGAAATGACATTTCAGGAGGTCCAAGGTCAAAGTACAAAAAATACGAAAAATTGATGAGAAAAAACTTTAAGGAGGTGGAGAGGTACAAATTAAAAAAATCCGAAAAAATGATGAGAAAAGACGTTTCAGGAGGTGGAGAGTCCTAAATTCAAAAAATCCGTAAAAATGATGAGAAACGCCGTTTCAGGAGTTGGAGAGGCCTTAATTCAAAAAATTCGTCAAAATAATGAGAAAAGACGTTAATCCAAAAAAATGATGAGAAAAGACTTTCAGGAGGTGGAGAGGTCCAAGTTCAAAAAATCCGAAAAAATTATGAGAAAAGACTTTTCAGGAGGTCAAAGGTCAAAGTTCAAAAAATCAAAAAAAATGATGAGAAATGACGTTTCAGGAGGTCAAAGGTCAAAGTTCAAGAAATACGAAAAAATGATGAGAAAAGACGTTTCAGGTGGTCAAAGGTCAAAGTTCAAAAAATCCGAAAAAATGATGGGAAAATACTTTTCAGGAGGTGGAGAGGCCTAAATTCAAAAAATCCGTAAAAATGATGAGAAAAGACGTTAATCCAAAAAAATGATGAGAAAAGACTTTCAGGACGTGGAGAGGTCCAAGTTCAAAAATCCGAAAAAATGATGAGAAATGACATTTCAGGAGGTCCAAGGTCAAAGTACAAAAAAATACGAAAAATTGATGAGAAGAAACTTTCAGGAGGTGGAGAGGTACAAATTAAAAAAATCCGAAAAAATGATGAGAAAAGACTTTTCAGGAGGTCAAAGGTCAAAGTTCAAAAAATCCGAAAAAATGATGAGAAATGACATTTCAGGAGGTCCAAGGTCAAAGTACAAAAAATACGAAAAATTGATGAGAAAAAACTTTAAGGAGGTGGAGAGGTACAAATTAAAAAAATCCGAAAAAATGATGAGAAAAGACGTTTCAGGAGGTGGAGAGTCCTAAATTCAAAAAATCCGTAAAAATGATGAGAAACGCCGTTTCAGGAGGTGGAGAGGCCTTAATTCAAAAAATCCGTCAAAATAATGAGAAAAGACGTTAATCCAAAAAAATGATGAGAAAAGACTTTCAGGAGGTGGAGAGGTCCAAGTTCAAAAAATCCGAAAAAATTATGAGAAAAGACTTTTCAGGAGGTCAAAGGTCAAAGTTCAAAAAATCAAAAAAAATGATGAGAAATGACGTTTCAGAAGGTCAAAGGTCAAAGTACAAAAAATACGAAAAAATGATGAGAAAAGACGTTTCAGGAGGTCAAAGGTCAAAGTTCAAGAAATACGAAAAAATGATGAGAAAAGACGTTTCAGGAGGTCAAAGGTCAAAGTTCAAAAAATCCGAAAAAATGATGGGAAAATACTTTTCAGGAGGTGGAGAGGCCTAAATTCAAAAAATCCGTAAAAATGATGAGAAAAGACGTTAATCCAAAAAAATGATGAGAAAAGACTTTCAGGACGTGGAGAGGTCCAAGTTCAAAAATCCGAAAAAATGATGAGAAAAGACGTTTCAGGAGGTCAAAGGTCAAAGTTCAAAAAATCCGAAAAAATGATGAGAAATGACGTTTCAGAAGGTCAAAGGTCAAAGTTCAAAAAATCCGAAAAAATGATGAGAAAAGACGTTAATCCAAAAAAATGATGAGAAAAGACTTTCAGGAGGTGGAGAGATCCAAGTTCAAAAAATCCGAAAAAATCATGAGAAAAGACTTTTCAGGAGGTCAAAGATCAAAAATCAAAAAATCAAAAAAAATGATGGGAAAATACGTTTCAGGAGGTCAAAGGTCAAAGTTCAAAAAATCCGAAAAAATGATGAGAAAAGACGTTAATCCAAAAAAATGATGAGAAAAGACTTTCAGGAGGTGGAGAGATCCAAGTTCAAAAAATCCGAAAAAATCATGAGAAAAGACTTTTCAGGAGGTTTAAGATCAAAAATCAAAAAATCAAAACAAATGATGGGAAAATACGTTTCAGGAGGTCAAAGGTCAAAGTTCAAAAAATCCGAAAAAATGATGAGAAATGACATTTCAGGAGGTCAAAGGTCAAAGTACAAAAAATACGAAAAAATGATGAAAAAAATTTTTCAGGAGGTGGAGAGGTACAAATTCAAAAAATCCGAAAAAATGATGAGAAAAGACGTTTCAGGAGGTCAAAGGTCAAAGTTAAAAAAATCAAAAAAAATTATGGGAAAAGACGTTTCAGGAGGTCAAAGGTAAAAGTTCAAAAAATCCGAAAAAATGATGAGAAATGACGTTTCAGGAGGTCCAAGGTCAAAGTACAAAAAATACGAAAAAATGATGAGAAAAAACTTTCAGGAGGTGGAGAGGTACAAATTCAAAAAATCCGAAAAAATGATGAGAAAAGACGTTTCAGGAGGTCAAAGGTCAAACTTCAAAAAATCCGAAAAAATGATGAGAAAAGACTTTTCAGGAGGTCAAAGGTCAAAGTTCAAAAAATCCGAAAAAATGATGAGAAATGACATTTCAGGAGGTCCAAGGTCAAAGTACAAAAAAATACGAAAAATTGATGAGAAGAAACTTTCAGGAGGTGGAGAGGTACAAATTAAAAAAATCCGAAAAAATGATGAGAAAAGACTTTTCAGGAGGTCAAAGGTCAAAGTTCAAAAAATCCGAAAAAATGATGAGAAATGACATTTCAGGAGGTCCAAGGTCAAAGTACAAAAAATACGAAAAATTGATGAGAAAAAACTTTAAGGAGGTGGAGAGGTACAAATTAAAAAAATCCGAAAAAATGATGAGAAAAGACGTTTCAGGAGGTGGAGAGTCCTAAATTCAAAAAATCCGTAAAAATGATGAGAAACGCCGTTTCAGGAGGTGGAGAGGCCTTAATTCAAAAAATCCGTCAAAATAATGAGAAAAGACGTTAATCCAAAAAAATGATGAGAAAAGACTTTCAGGAGGTGGAGAGGTCCAAGTTCAAAAAATCCGAAAAAATTATGAGAAAAGACTTTTCAGGAGGTCAAAGGTCAAAGTTCAAAAAATCAAAAAAAATGATGAGAAATGACGTTTCAGAAGGTCAAAGGTCAAACTACAAAAAATACGAAAAAATGATGAGAAAAGACGTTTCAGGAGGTCAAAGGTCAAAGTTCAAGAAATACGAAAAAATGATGAGAAAAGACGTTTCAGGAGGTCAAAGGTCAAAGTTCAAAAAATCCGAAAAAATGATGGGAAAATACTTTTCAGGAGGTGGAGAGGCCTAAATTCAAAAAATCCGTAAAAATGATGAGAAAAGACGTTAATCCAAAAAAATGATGAGAAAAGACTTTCAGGACGTGGAGAGGTCCAAGTTCAAAAATCCGAAAAAATGATGAGAAAAGACGTTTCAGGAGGTCAAAGGTCAAAGTTCAAAAAATCCGAAAAATTGATGAGAAATGACGTTTCAGAAGGTCAAAGGTCAAAGTTCAAAAAATCCGAAAAAATGATGAGAAAAGACGTTAATCCAAAAAAATGATGAGAAAAGACTTTCAGGAGGTGGAGAGATCCAAGTTCAAAAAATCCGAAAAAATGATGAGAAATGACATTTCAGGAGGTCCAAGGTCAAAGTACAAAAAAATACGAAAAATTGATGAGAAGAAACTTTCAGGAGGTGGAGAGGTACAAATTAAAAAAATCCGAAAAAATGATGAGAAAAGACTTTTCAGGAGGTCAAAGGTCAAAGTTCAAAAAATCCGAAAAAATGATGAGAAATGACATTTCAGGAGGTCCAAGGTCAAAGTACAAAAAATACGAAAAATTGATGAGAAAAAACTTTAAGGAGGTGGAGAGGTACAAATTAAAAAAATCCGAAAAAATGATGAGAAAAGACGTTTCAGGAGGTGGAGAGTCCTAAATTCAAAAAATCCGTAAAAATGATGAGAAACGCCGTTTCAGGAGGTGGAGAGGCCTTAATTCAAAAAATCCGTCAAAATAATGAGAAAAGACGTTAATCCAAAAAAATGATGAGAAAAGACTTTCAGGAGGTGGAGAGGTCCAAGTTCAAAAAATCCGAAAAAATTATGAGAAAAGACTTTTCAGGAGGTCAAAGGTCAAAGTTCAAAAAATCAAAAAAAATGATGAGAAATGACGTTTCAGAAGGTCAAAGGTCAAAGTACAAAAAATACGAAAAAATGATGAGAAAAGACGTTTCAGGAGGTCAAAGGTCAAAGTTCAAGAAATACGAAAAAATGATGAGAAAAGACGTTTCAGGAGGTCAAAGGTCAAAGTTCAAAAAATCCGAAAAAATGATGGGAAAATACTTTTCAGGAGGTGGAGAGGCCTAAATTCAAAAAATCCGTAAAAATGATGAGAAAAGACGTTAATCCAAAAAAATGATGAGAAAAGACTTTCAGGACGTGGAGAGGTCCAAGTTCAAAAATCCGAAAAAATGATGAGAAAAGACATTTCAGGAGGTCAAAGGTCAAAGTTCAAAAAATCCGAAAAAATGATGAGAAATGACGTTTCAGAAGGTCAAAGGTCAAAGTTCAAAAAATCCGAAAAAATGATGAGAAAAGACGTTAATCCAAAAAAATGATGAGAAAAGACTTTCAGGAGGTGGAGAGATCCAAGTTCAAAAAATCCGAAAATATGATGAGAAATGACATTTCAGGAGGTCCAAGGTCAAAGTACAAAAAATACGAAATATTGATGAGAAAAAACTTTAAGGAGGTGGAGAGGTACAAATTAAAAAAATCCGAAAAAATGATGAGAAAAGACGTTTCAGGAGGTGGAGAGTCCTAAATTCAAAAAATCCGTAAAAATGATGAGAAACGCCGTTTCAGGAGGTCAAAGGTCAAAGTTCAAAAAATCAAAAAAAATGATGAGAAATGACGTTTCAGAAGGTCCAAGGTCAAAGTACAAAAAATACGAAAAATTGATGAGAAAAAACTTTAAGGAGGTGGAGAGGTACAAATTAAAAAAATCCGAAAAAATGATGAGAAAAGACTTTCAGGACGTGGAGAGGTCCAAGTTCAAAAATCCGAAAAAATGATGAGAAAAGACGTTTCAGGAGGTCAAAGGTCAAAGTTCAAAAAATCCGAAAAAATGATGAGAAAAGACGTTTCAGGAGGTCAAAGGTCAAAGTTCAAAAAATCAAAAAAAATGATGAGAAATGACGTTTCAGAAGGTCAAAGGTCAAAGTACAAAAAATACGAAAAAATGATGAGAAAAGACATTTCAGGAGGTCCAAGGTCAAAGTACAAAAAATACGAAAAATTGATGAGAAAAAACTTTAAGGAGGTGGAGAGGTACAAATTAAAAAAATCCGAAAAAATGATGAGAAATGCCGTTTCAGGAAGTGGAGAGGCCTAAATTCAAAAAATCCGTAAAAATGATGAGAAACGCCGTTTCAGGAGGTGGAGAGGCCTTAATTCAAAAAATCCGTCAAAATAATGAGAAAAGACGTTAATCCAAAAAAAATGATGAGAAAAGACTTTCAGGACGTGGAGAGGTCCAAGTTCAAAAATCCGAAAAAATGATGAGAAAAGACGTTTCAGGAGGTCAAAGGTCAAAGTTCAAAAAATCCGAAAAAATGATGAGAAATGACGTTTCAGAAGGTCAAAGGTCAAAGTTCAAAAAATCCGAAAAAATGATGAGAAAAGACGTTAATCCAAAAAAATGATGAGAAAAGACTTTCAGGAGGTGGAGAGATCCAAGTTCAAAAAATCCGAAAAAATCATGAGAAAAGACTTTTCAGGAGGTCAAAGATCAAAGTTCAAAAAATCAAAAAAAATGATGGGAAAATACGTTTCAGGAGGTCAAAGGTCAAAGTTCAAAAAATCCGAAAAAATGATGAGAAATGACATTTCAGGAGGTCCAAGGTCAAAGTACAAAAAATACGAAAAATTGATGAGAAAAAACTTTAAGGAGGTGGAGAGGTACAAATTAAAAAAATCCGAAAAAATGATGAGAAAAGACGTTTCAGGAGGTGGAGAGTCCTAAATTCAAAAAATCCGTAAAAATGATGAGAAACGCCGTTTCAGGAGGTGGAGAGGCCTTAATTAAAAAAATCCGTCAAAATAATGAGAAAAGACGTTAATCCAAAAAATGATGAGAAAAGACTTTCAGGAGGTGGAGAGGTCCAAGTTTAAAAATCCGAAAAAATGATGAGAAAAGACGTTTCAGGAGGTCAAAGGTCAAAGTTCAAAAAATCCGAAAAAATGATGAGAAAAGACGTTAATCCAAAAAAATGATGAGAAAAGACTTTCAGGAGGTGGAGAGATCCAAGTTCAAAAAATCCGAAAAAATTATGAGAAAAGACTTTTCAGGAGGTCAAAGATCAAAGTTCAAAAAATCAAAAAAAATGATGGGAAAATACGTTTCAGGAGGTCAAAGGTCAAAGTTCAAAAAATCCGAAAAAATGATGAGAAATGACGTTTCAGAAGGTCAAAGGTCAAAGTACAAAAAATACGAAAAAATGATGAGAAAAAACTTTCAGGGGGTGGAGAGGTACAAATTAAAAAAATCCGAAAAAATGATGAGAAAAGACGTTTTAGGAGGTCAAAGGTCAAAGTTCAAAAAATCCGAAAAAATTATGAGAAAAGACTTTTCAGGAGGTCAAAGATCAAAGTTCAAAAAATCAAAAAAAATGATGGGAAAAGACGTTTCAGGAGGTCAAAGGTCAAAGTTCAAAAAATCCGAAAAAATGATGAGAAATGCCGTTTCAGGAAGTGGAGAGGCCTAAATTCAAAAAATCCGTCAAAATGATGAGAAAAGACGTTAATTCAAAAAAATGATGAGAAAAGACTTTCAGGAGGTCAAAGGTCAAAGTTCAAAAAATCCAAAAAAATGATGAGAAAAGACGTTTTAGGAGGTCAAAGGTCAAAGTTCAAAAAATCAAAAAAAATGATGAGAAATGACGTTTCAGAAGGTCAAAGGTCAAAGTACAAAAAATACGAAAAAATGATGAGAAAAAACTTTCAGGGGGTGGAGAGGTACAAATTCAAAAAATCCGAAAAAATGATGAGAAAAGACATTTCAGGAGGTCAAAGGTCAAAGTTCAAAAAATCCAAAAAAATGATGAGAAAAGACGTTAATCCAAAAAAATGATGAGAAAAGACTTTCAGGAGGTGGATAGGTCCAAGTTCAAAAAATCCGAAAAAATTATGAGAAAAGACTTTTCAGGAGGTCAAAGGTCAAAGTTCAAAAAATCCGAAAAAATTATGGGAAAAGACTTTTCAGGAGGTGGAGAGGCCTAAATTCAAAAAATCCGAAAAAATGATGAGAAAAGACGTTTCAGGAGGTCAAAGGTCAAAGTTCAAAAAATCCGAAAAAATGATGAGAAATGACGTTTAGAAGGTCAAAGGTAAAAGTACAAAAAATACGAAAAAATGATGAGAAAAGACGTTTCAGGAGGTCAAAGGTCAAAGTTCAAAAAATCCGAAAAAATGATGAGAAATGACGTTTCAGGAGGTCCAAGATCAAAGTACAAAAAATACGAAAAAATGATGAGAAAAAACTTTCAGGAGGTGGAGAGGTACAAATTCAAAATATCCGAAAAAATGATTAGAAATGACGTTTCAGGAAGTCCAAGGTCAAAGTACAAAAAATACGAAAAAATGATGAGAAAAAACTTTCAGGGGGTGGAGAGGTACAAATTCAAAAAATCCGAAAAAATGATGAGAAAAGACATTTCAGAAGGTCAAAGGTCAAAGTTCAAAAAATCAAAAAAAATGATGAGAAAAGACGTTTCAGGAGGTCAAAGGTCAAAGTTCAAAAAATCCGAAAAAATGATGAGAAAAGACGTTAATCCAAAAAAATGATGAGAAAAGACTTTCAGGAGGTGGAGAGGTCCAAGTTCAAAAAATCCGAAAAAATGATGAGAAAAGACGTTTCAGGAGGTCAAAGGTCAAAGTTCTAAAAATCCGAAAAAATGATGAGAAAAGACGTTAATCCAAAAAAATGATGAGAAAAGACTTTCAGGAGGTGGAGAGATCCAAGTTAAAAAAATCCGAAAAAATTATGAGAAAAGACTTTTCAGGAGGTCAAAGATCAAAGTTCAAAAAATCAAAAAAAATGATGGGAAAAGACGTTTCAGGAGGTCAAAGGTCAAAGTTCAAAAAATCCGAAAAAATGATGAGAAATGCCGTTTCAGGAGGTGGAGAGGCCTAAATTCAAAAAATCCGTCAAAATGATGAGAAAAGACGTTAATTCAAAAAAATGATGAGAAAAGACTTTCAGGAGGTCAAAGGTCAAAGTTCAAAAAATCCAAAAAAAATGATGAGAAAAGACGTTTCAGGAGGTCAAAGGTCAAAGTTCAAAAAATCCGAAAAAATGATGAGAAAAGACGTTAATCCAAAAAAATGATGAGAAAAGACTTTCAGGAGGTGGAGAGATCCAAGTTCAAAAAATCCGAAAAAATTATGAGAAAAGACTTTTCAGGAGGTCAAAGATCAAAGTTCAAAAAATCAAAAAAAATGATGGGAAAATACGTTTCAGGAGGTCAAAGGTCAAAATTCAAAAAATCCGAAAAAATGATGAGAAATGACGTTTCAGGAGGTCCAAGGTCAAAGTACAAAAAATACGAAAAAATGATGAGAAAAGACTTTCAGGAAATGGAGAGATCCAAGTTCAAAAAATCCGAAAAAATTATGAGAAAAGACTTTTCAGGAGGTCAAAGATCAAAGTTCAAAAAATCAAAAAAAATGATGGCAAAAGACATTTCAGGAGGTCAAAGGTCAAAGTTCAAAAAATCCAAAAAAATGATGAGAAAAGACGTTTTAGGAGGTCAAAGGTCAAAGTTCAAAAAATAAAAAAAAATGATGAGAAAAGACGTTTCAGGAGGTCAAAGGTCAAAGTTCAAAAAATCCAAAAAAATGATGAGAAAAGACGTTTCAGGAGGTCAAAATTCAAAGTTCAAAAAATCCAAAAAAATGATGAGAAAAGACGTTTAAGAAGGTCAAAGATCAAAGTTCAAAAAATCCAAAAAAATGATGAGAAAAGACGTTTCAGGAGGTCAAAGGTCAAAGTTCAAAAAATCCGAAAAAATGATGAGAAAAGACGTTAATCCAAAAAAATGATGAGAAAAGACTTTCAGGAGGTGGAGAGGTCCAAGTTCAAAAAATCCGAAAAAATGATGAGAAATGACGTTTCAGAAGGTCAAAGGTCAAAGTACAAAAAATACGAAAAAATGATGAGAAAAAACTCTCAGGAGGTGGAGAGGTACAAATTCAAAAAATCCGAAAAAATGATGAGAAAAGACGTTTCAGGAGGTCAAAGGTCAAAGTTCAAAAAATCAAAAAAAATGATGAGAAAAGACGTTTTAGGAGGTCAAAGGTCAAAGTTCAAAAAATCCGAAAAAATGATGAGAAATGACATTTCAGGAGGTCCAAGGTCAAAGTAAAAAAAATACGAAAAATTGATGAGAAAAAACTTTAAGGAGGTGGAGAGGTACAAATTAAAAAAATCCGAAAAAATGATGAGAAAAGACGTTTCAGGAGGTCAAAGGTCAAAGTTCAAAATATCCGAAAAAATAATGGGAAAATACTTTTCAGGAGGTGGAGAGGCCTAAATTCAAAAAATCCGTAAAAATGATGAGAAAAGACGTTAATCCAAAAAAATGATGAGAAAAGACTTTCAGGAGGTGGAGAGATCCAAGTTCAAAAAATCCGAAAAAATGATGAGAAAAGACGTTTCAGAAGGTCAAAGGTCAAAGTTCAAAAAATCCGAAAAAATCATGAGAAAAGACTTTTCAGGAGGTCAAAGATCAAAGTTCAAAAAATCAAAAAAAATGATGGGAAAATACGTTTCAGGAGGTCAAAGGTCAAAGTTCAAAAAATCCGAAAAAATGATGAGAAATGACATTTCAGGAGGTCCAAGGTCAAAGTACAAAAAATACGAAAAATTGATGAGAAAAAACTTTAAGGAGGTGGAGAGGTACAAATTAAAAAAATCCGAAAAAATGATGAGAAAAGACGTTTCAGGAGGTGGAGAGTCCTAAATTCAAAAAATCCGTAAAAATGATGAGAAACGCCGTTTCAGGAGGTGGAGAGGCCTTAATTCAAAAAATCCGTCAAAATAATGAGAAAAGACGTTAATCCAAAAAACTGATGAGAAAAGACTTTCAGGAGGTGGAGAGGTCCAAGTTCAAAAATCCGAAAAAATTATGAGAAAAGACTTTTCAGGAGGTCAAAGGTCAAAGTTCAAAAAATCAAAAAAAATGATGAGAAATGACGTTTCAGAAGGTCAAAGGTCAAAGTACAAAAAATACGAAAAAATGATGAGAAAAGACATTTCAGGAGGTCCAAGGTCAAAGTACAAAAAATACGAAAAATTGATGAGAAAAAACTTTAAGGAGGTGGAGAGGTACAAATTTAAAAAATCCGAAAAAATGATGAGAAAAGACGTTTCAGGAGGTGGAGAGTCCTAAATTCAAAAAATCCGTAAAAATGATGAGAAACGCCGTTTCAGGAGGTGGAGAGGCCTTAATTCAAAAAATCCGTCAAAATAATGAGAAAAGACGTTAATCCAAAAAAACTGATGAGAAAAGACTTTCAGGAAGTGGAGAGGTCCAAGTTCAAAAAATCCGAAAAAATTATGAGAAAAGACTTTTCAGGAGGTCAAAGGTCAAAGTTCAAAAAATCAAAAAAAATGATGAGAAATGACGTTTCAGAAGGTCCAAGGTCAAAGTACAAAAAATACGAAAAATTGATGAGAAAAAACTTTAAGGAGGTGGAGAGGTACAAATTAAAAAAATCCGAAAAAATGATGAGAAAAGACTTTCAGGACGTGGAGAGGTCCAAGTTCAAAAATCCGAAAAAATGATGAGAAAAGACGTTTCAGGAGGTCAAAGGTCAAAGTTCAAAAAATCCGAAAAAATGATGAGAAATGACGTTTCAGAAGGTCAAAGGTCAAAGTTCAAAAAAATCCGAAAAAATGATGAGAAAAGACGTTAATCCAAAAAAATGATGAGAAAAGACTTTCAGGAGGTGGAGAGATCCAAGTTCAAAAAATCCGAAAAAATCATGAGAAAAGACTTTTCAGGAGGTCAAAGATCAAAGTTCAAAAAATCAAAAAAAATGATGGGAAAATACGTTTCAGGAGGTCAAAGGTCAAAGTTCAAAAAATCCGAAAAAATGATGAGAAATGACATTTCAGGAGGTCCAAGGTCAAAGTACAAAAAATACGAAAAATTGATGAGAAAAAACTTTAAGGAGGTGGAGAGGTACAAATTAAAAAAATCCGAAAAAATGATGAGAAAAGACGTTTCAGGAGGTGGAGAGTCCTAAATTCAAAAAATCCGTAAAAATGATGAGAAACGCCGTTTCAGGAGGTGGAGAGGCCTTAATTAAAAAAATCCGTCAAAATAATGAGAAAAGACGTTAATCCAAAAAATGATGAGAAAAGACTTTCAGGAGGTGGATAGGTCCAAGTTCAAAAAATCCGAAAAAATTATGAGAAAAGACTTTTCAGGAGGTCAAAGGTCAAAGTTCAAAAAATCCGAAAAAATGATGGGAAAAGACTTTTCAGGAGGTGGAGAGGCCTAAATTCAAAAAATCCGAAAAAATGATGAGAAAAGACGTTTCAGGAGGTCAAAGGTCAAAGTTCAAAAAATCCGAAAAAATGATGAGAAAGGACGTTTAGAAGGTCAAAGGTAAAAGTACAAAAAATACGAAAAAATGATGAGAAAAGACGTTTCAGGAGGTCAAAGGTCAAAGTTCAAAAAATCCGAAAAAATGATGAGAAATGACGTTTCAGGAGGTCCAAGATCAAAGTACAAAAAATACGAAAAAATGATGAGAAAAAACTTTCAGGAGGTGGAGAGGTACAAATTCAAAATATCCGAAAAAATGATTAGAAATGACGTTTCAGGAAGTCCAAGGTCAAAGTACAAAAAATACGAAAAAATGATGAGAAAAAACTTTCAGGGGGTGGAGAGGTACAAATTCAAAAAATCCGAAAAAATGATGAGAAAAGACATTTCAGGAGGTCAAAGGTCAAAGTTCAAAAAATCCAAAAAAATGATGAGAAAAGACGTTAATCCAAAAAAATGATGAGAAAAGACTTTCAGGAGGTGGATAGGTCCAAGTTCAAAAAATCCGAAAAAATTATGAGAAAAGACTTTTCAGGAGGTCAAAGGTCAAAGTTCAAAAAATCCGAAAAAATGATGGGAAAAGACTTTTCAGGAGGTGGAGAGGCCTAAATTCAAAAAATCCGAAAAAATGATGAGAAAAGACGTTTCAGGAGGTCAAAGGTCAAAGTTCAAAAAATCCGAAAAAATGATGAGAAATGACGTTTAGAAGGTCAAAGGTAAAAGTACAAAAAATACGAAAAAATGATGAGAAAAGACGTTTCAGGAGGTCAAAGGTCAAAGTTCAAAAAATCCGAAAAAATGATGAGAAATGACGTTTCAGGAGGTCCAAGATCAAAGTACAAAAAATACGAAAAAATGATGAGAAAAAACTTTCAGGAGGTGGAGAGGTACAAATTCAAAATATCCGAAAAAATGATTAGAAATGACGTTTCAGGAAGTCCAAGGTCAAAGTACAAAAAATACGAAAAAATGATGAGAAAAAACTTTCAGGGGGTGGAGAGGTACAAATTCAAAAAATCCGAAAAAATGATGAGAAAAGACATTTCAGAAGGTCAAAGGTCAAAGTTCAAAAAATCCAAAAAAATGATGAGAAAAGACGTTTCAGGAGGTCAAAGGTCAAAGTTCAAAAAATCCGAAAAAATGATGAGAAAAGACGTTAATCCAAAAAAATGATGAGAAAAGACTTTCAGGAGGTGGAGAGGTCCAAGTTCAAAAAATCCGAAAAAATGATGAGAAAAGACGTTTCAGGAGGTCAAAGGTCAAAGTTCAAAAAATCCAAAAAAATGATGAGAAAAGACGTTTCAGGAGGTTAAAGGTCAAAGTTCTAAAAATCCGAAAAAATGATGAGAAAAGACGTTAATCCAAAAAAATGATGAGAAAAGACTTTCAGGAGGTGGAGAGATCCAAGTTAAAAAAATCCGAAAAAATTATGAGAAAAGACTTTTCAGGAGGTCAAAGATCAAAGTTCAAAAAATCAAAAAAAATGATGGGAAAAGACGTTTCAGGAGGTCAAAGGTCAAAGTTCAAAAAATCCGAAAAAATGATGAGAAATGCCGTTTCAGGAGGTGGAGAGGCCTAAATTCAAAAAATCCGTCAAAATGATGAGAAAAGACGTTAATTCAAAAAAATGATGAGAAAAGACTTTCAGGAGGTCAAAGGTCAAAGTTCAAAAAATCCAAAAAAATGATGAGAAAAGACGTTTCAGGAGGTCAAAGGTCAAAGTTCAAAAAATCCGAAAAAATGATGAGAAAAGACGTTAATCCAAAAAAATGATGAGAAAAGACTTTCAGGAGGTGGAGAGATCCAAGTTCAAAAAATCCGAAAAAATTATGAGAAAAGACTTTTCAGGAGGTCAAAGATCAAAGTTCAAAAAATCAAAAAAAATGATGGGAAAATACGTTTCAGGAGGTCAAAGGTCAAAATTCAAAAAATCCGAAAAAATGATGAGAAATGACGTTTCAGGAGGTCCAAGGTCAAAGTACAAAAAATACGAAAAAATGATGAGAAAAGACTTTCAGGAAATGGAGAGATCCAAGTTCAAAAAATCCGAAAAAATTATGAGGAAAGACTTTTCAGGAGGTCAAAGATCAAAGTTCAAAAAATCAAAAAAAATGATGGCAAAAGACATTTCAGGAGGTCAAAGGTCAAAGTTCAAAAAATCCAAAAAAATGATGAGAAAAGACGTTTTAGGAGGTCAAAGGTCAAAGTTCAAAAAATAAAAAAAAATGATGAGAAAAGACGTTTCAGGAGGTCAAAGGTCAAAGTTCAAAAAATCCAAAAAAATGATGAGAAAAGACGTTTCAGGAGGTCAAAATTCAAAGTTCAAAAAATCCAAAAAAATGATGAGAAAAGACGTTTAAGAAGGTCAAAGATCAAAGTTCAAAAAATCCAAAAAAATGATGAGAAAAGACGTTTCAGGAGGTCAAAGGTCAAAGTTCAAAAAATCCGAAAAAATGATGAGAAAAGACGTTAATCCAAAAAAATGATGAGAAAAGACTTTCAGGAGGTGGAGAGGTCCAAGTTCAAAAAATCCGAAAAAATGATGAGAAATGACGTTTCAGAAGGTCAAAGGTCAAAGTACAAAAAATACGAAAAAATGATGAGAAAAAACTCTCAGGAGGTGGAGAGGTACAAATTCAAAAAATCCGAAAAAATGATGAGAAAAGACGTTTCAGGAGGTCAAAGGTCAAAGTTCAAAAAATCAAAAAAAATGATGAGAAAAGACGTTTTAGGAGGTCAAAGGTCAAAGTTCAAAAAATCCGAAAAAATGATGAGAAATGACATTTCAGGAGGTCCAAGGTCAAAGTAAAAAAAATACGAAAAATTGATGAGAAAAAACTTTAAGGAGGTAGAGAGGTACAAATTAAAAAAATCCGAAAAAATGATGAGAAAAGACGTTTCAGGAGGTCAAAGGTCAAAGTTCAAAATATCCGAAAAAATAATGGGAAAATACTTTTCAGGAGGTGGAGAGGCCTAAATTCAAAAAATCCGTAAAAATGATGAGAAAAGACGTTAATCCAAAAAAATGATGAGAAAAGACTTTCAGGAGGTGGAGAGATCCAAGTTCAAAAAATCCGAAAAAATGATGAGAAAAGACGTTTCAGAAGGTCAAAGGTCAAAGTTCAAAAAATCCGAAAAAATCATGAGAAAAGACTTTTCAGGAGGTCAAAGATCAAAGTTCAAAAAATCAAAAAAAATGATGGGAAAATACGTTTCAGGAGGTCAAAGGTCAAAGTTCAAAAAATCCGAAAAAATGATGAGAAATGACATTTCAGGAGGTCCAAGGTCAAAGTACAAAAAATACGAAAAATTGATGAGAAAAAACTTTAAGGAGGTGGAGAGGTACAAATTAAAAAAATCCGAAAAAATGATGAGAAAAGACGTTTCAGGAGGTGGAGAGTCCTAAATTCAAAAAATCCGTAAAAATGATGAGAAACGCCGTTTCAGGAGGTGGAGAGGCCTTAATTCAAAAAATCCGTCAAAATAATGAGAAAAGACGTTAATCCAAAAAACTGATGAGAAAAGACTTTCAGGAGGTGGAGAGGTCCAAGTTCAAAAATCCGAAAAAATTATGAGAAAAGACTTTTCAGGAGGTCAAAGGTCAAAGTTCAAAAAATCAAAAAAAATGATGAGAAATGACGTTTCAGAAGGTCAAAGGTCAAAGTACAAAAAATACGAAAAAATGATGAGAAAAGACATTTCAGGAGGTCCAAGGTCAAAGTACAAAAAATACGAAAAATTGATGAGAAAAAACTTTAAGGAGGTGGAGAGGTACAAATTTAAAAAATCCGAAAAAATGATGAGAAAAGACGTTTCAGGAGGTGGAGAGTCCTAAATTCAAAAAATCCGTAAAAATGATGAGAAACGCCGTTTCAGGAGGTGGAGAGGCCTTAATTCAAAAAATCCGTCAAAATAATGAGAAAAGACGTTAATCCAAAAAAATGATGAGAAAAGACTTTCAGGAGGTGGAGAGGTCCAAGTTCAAAAAATCCGAAAAAATTATGAGAAAAGACTTTTCAGGAGGTCAAAGGTCAAAGTTCAAAAAATCAAAAAAAATGATGAGAAATGACGTTTCAGAAGGTCCAAGGTCAAAGTACAAAAAATACGAAAAATTGATGAGAAAAAACTTTAAGGAGGTGGAGAGGTACAAATTAAAAAAATCCGAAAAAATGATGAGAAAAGACTTTCAGGACGTGGAGAGGTCCAAGTTCAAAAATCCGAAAAAATGATGAGAAAAGACGTTTCAGGAGGTCAAAGGTCAAAGTTCAAAAAATCCGAAAAAATGATGAGAAATGACGTTTCAGAAGGTCACAATGACAAAGTTCAAAAAATCCGAAAAAATGATGAGAAAAGACGTTTCAGGAGGTCAAAGGTCAAAGTTCAAAAAATCCGAAAAAATGATGGGAAAATACTTTTCAGGAGGTGGAGAGGCCTAAATTCAAAAAATCCGTAAAAATGATGAGAAAAGACGTAAATCCAAAAAAATGATGAGAAAAGACTTTCAGGAGGTGGAGAGGTCCAAGTTTAAAAATCCGAAAAAATGATGAGAAAAGACGTTTCAGGAGGTCAAAGGTCAAAGTTCAAAAAATCCGAAAAAATGATGAGAAAAGACGTTAATCCAAAAAAATGATGAGAAAAGACTTTCAGGAGGTGGAGAGATCCAAGTTCAAAAAATCCGAAAAAATTATGAGAAAAGACTTTTCAGGAGGTCAAAGATCAAAGTTCAAAAAATCAAAAAAAATGATGGCAAAAGACGTTTCAGGAGGTCAAAGGTCAAAGTTCAAAAAATCCGAAAAAATGATGAGAAAAGACGTTAATCCAAAAAAATGATGAGAAAAGACTTTCAGGAGGTGGAGAGATCCAAGTTCAAAAAATCCGAAAAAATTATGAGAAAAGACTTTTCAGGAGGTCAAAGATCAAAGTTCAAAAAATCAAAAAAAAATGATGGGAAAATACGTTTCAGGAGGTCAAAGGTCAAAATTAAAAAAATCCGAAAAAATGATGAGAAATGACGTTTCAGGAGGTCCAAGGTCAAAGTACAAAAAATACGAAAAAATGATGAGAAAAGACTTTCAGGAGGTGGAGAGATCCAAGTTCAAAAAATCCGAAAAAATTATGAGAAAAGACTTTTCAGGAGGTCAAAGATCAAAGTTCAAAAAATCAAAAAAAATGATGGCAAAAGACGTTTCAGGAGGTCAAAGGTCAAAGTTCAAAAAATCCGAAAAAATGATGAGAAAAGACGTTTTAGGAGGTCAAAGGTCAAAGTTCAAAAAATAAAAAAAAATGATGAGAAAAGACGTTTCAGGAGGTCAAAGGTCAAAGTTCAAAAAATCCAAAAAAATGATGAGAAAAGACGTTTCAGGAGGTCAAAATTCAAAGTTCAAAAAATCCAAAAAAATGATGAGAAAAGACGTTTCAGGAGGTCAAAGGTCAAAGTTCAAAAAATCCAAAAAAATGATGAGAAAAGACGTTTCAGGAGGTCAAAGGTCAAAGTTCAAAAAATCCGAAAAAATGATGAGAAAAGACGTTAATCCAAAAAAATGATGAGAAAAGACTTTCAGGAGGTGGAGAGGTCCAAGTTCAAAAAATCCGAAAAAATGATGAGAAATGACGTTTCAGAAGGTCAAAGGTCAAAGTACAAAAAATACGAAAAAATGATGAGAAAAAACTCTCAGGAGGTGGAGAGGTACAAATTCAAAAAATCCGAAAAAATGATGAGAAAAGACGTTTCAGGAGGTCAAAGGTCAAAGTTCAAAAAATCCAAAAAAATGATGAGAAAAGACGTTTTAGGAGGTCAAAGGTCAAAGTTCAAAAAATCCGAAAAAATGATGAGAAATGACATTTCAGGAGGTCCAAGGTCAAAGTAAAAAAAATACGAAAAAATGATGAGAAAAGACGTTAATCCAAAAAAATGATGAGAAAAGACTTTCAGGAGGTGGAGAGATCCAAGTTCAAAAAATCCGAAAAAATTATGAGAAAAGACTTTTCAGGAGGTCAAAGATCAAAGTTCAAAAAATCAAAAAAAATGATGGGAAAATACGTTTCAGGAGGTCAAAGGTCAAAATTCAAAAAATCCGAAAAAATGATGAGAAATGACGTTTCAGGAGGTCCAAGGTCAAAGTACAAAAAATACGAAAAAATGATGAGAAAAGACTTTCAGGAAATGGAGAGATCCAAGTTCAAAAAATCCGAAAAAATTATGAGAAAAGACTTT
>NC_060914.1:1783407-1910312 GCF_021234035.1 Daphnia pulicaria | reverse complement strand
AGAGAGAGATGCACTGTGTGTCAACAATTACGATCCTCGAGGGGGAGGACTCGGTTATATAATTCCTTGTCGTTCGGTTGATTCGTTTTTATATCTCTTCCACTTGACTAACCTAGCTCCTTCTTCTATCGTATTTCTATATCCATTGGTATATAAGAAAAATCAACACGTGTGGATAGTACAACATCATAAAAAGAAATAAAGGCGATAGTAGTAGTACTATATTTATACTGCAGTTAGAATTAAGATAGAGCCTCTGATTTTTATGTAGTGTATACTAGGAATACAAGAAAATAAGGTTTTTTCTTATTTTTTTGACTCCGGAGTCAAAAATATTAAAAAGAGGTCGACATTGCTGGTGCTACCGCTGGGGGGTGGGGTCGAGTCTATTTTCTTTTTGGAACTTGGTATTTCGAGTGAAAAGAAGTCGAAGAAGAAGAAGTTAAGTGTGAAGGTGGCAAACGAGCCGAGAGAGAGAGAGAGTCCAAATGGGAGGGAGGTTTTCGTTGTTGTCTGTTTTGAAAGTCTCTCCTTATGTTATGGGGAGGAAAGAAGAAGGGGCCAGCAGCAAGGAAGGACGCGGACGTCGGTTGTTATGTACCGCTGGTAAATGTGGTAGAAAGAGAGGCAGCACGCATTGACCTTCCCTTCCACCTCCCTCTGGCACCTTCTTCTTATATTTTTTTCCTTTTTTCTTTTCTGCTCTTCTGCGTTCCTTCCTTATTTAATCACCTCTTTGCCATCTAATCTCCCGCTGGAGATCACACAGAGACTCTATAGACACACCACCAGAAGCAAAAGAAAAAGGTCCCCCCTCTTCTTCTTCTTAGACTATTCTCTTCTTTTTGGCTTGTCGTCTTTTTCTCTCTTCTCTTTTGCCCTCTGGTAGATATCGCCTAGCCTTTTTTCTTCTTCTTCTTCTTCTTCTTCTTCTTCTTCTTCTTCTTCTTCTTCTTCTTCTTCTTCTTCCTTTCGTAGTTTTTTCTTTTGATTATATGAAGAGCCTAGCGCACCGGCAGGCGCAGAGACGAGGTACGTCGGAGAGCCAAAGGGCCAACGTCACACACATAGTACAAAACGGGTTTATTTTCCATCTTAAAAAGACATGGTCTCTGCTATCCCTCAGGTTACCCCCCATGCCAGCCCCACAGCCCCCCTCCCAACTCTTCATACATTTGTCTATGTGTTGCTGCTGCTGCTGGTTGGGTTCTTTCCATTCAAAACCTTTGGTATTCATCGTCTTGTTTTTCCTTCTTCTTCTTCTTCCTTCTATTCATTCGACTCTTTTCTATCCCTCATTCTCTCACGAAATGTTTTGAAAAGGAGAGGATACTATAGCACACGTATATAAGGGGGAGCTAGCAGAACAGAATTTTTACCTTTATTATTATCATTATTATTAGATTCTTATAAGCTCTTCTCTTTCTATTTTCCTATACTCTCTCCACGGTTCTATTCAGACAAGACAGACAGTATGTATGTGTGTGTGTCTGGGCTCTCTCTTGACTGTGTGGTTGGCCATCTCAGGCCCAGTCATGTCTTCTCATCCATACATGAAGTTGACCTTCTTGCTATAGACCTTCATTCTTCTTCTTCTTTCCCAAGCTTTTCTTATTCGGGTTGCCATGGTTACCATTTATTTGTGGCTCTCCAAAGCGACAAAGACAACCTATTAGAAAAGGGGAGGCATATCAAAATGAGCTCTTGGAAATACTCCTGTGCTCCTGATTTTACCAGGGAAAAGGAAAAAACTGGACACGAAATAATAGCCCAGGCTCTCCGGCGGTATACGTACACAGACAACAACAACAAATTTCCAAGATACAACCCAGCGGGCATGGGGATGGACAATGTACAGCACGTTTCTGCTGCATATTGAATAATATATAAATCCGAACATGGTCATTCACTTTCCCATCTGAAATGCATTAGATGAGAAGAAAAAATAACCTGCCATCCAGCTAGCTGCTAGCAGCCATCACCCCACTCTCTTTTGCATTTGTAGATATCACGTCACATGTTTTCTTGTATAGTTATCCCTTTTTTCTTTATTTGTTATGTGAGGGCTGGATATGTTTATATATACGCTGCTGTGGGTGTGTCCAATGTGTCATGTCCAATACCCATATAAAGCCTATCATACCATATATGCTATTGTGTAGCTATACTCTGACTAGCTGGATGGATGGATATAGACCCGAGACTGGCGGTCGATTCAAATCCAGATTGACGAGATTTAGTTTTACGAATAAAATAAAATAAAAGTTCGTTCTTTTGTGTGATCTGCCTGGATACATGTGCAAAAAAAAAATAAATAAATAAAATGTACATTTTTGGATATTTTGTTGAACGGTTCAAATCAAACAATGGCCTTCTAACAAACAAATCGGACAAATATTTATTTTTCCTCTGCAGCGATGATTTCGCACGAGAAATTTCCAATAGAAATTTAAAAAAGGTTTGATTTAAATACCTTTTTTAAACAAAATAAAATAAATCTCTGGAAGAAAATTGTTTTGACTGACCGATGGGAAATAAAATCCAATATAATCGCTATGGGTATACGCATCAGCCGGCCACTCGGAATAATAACTCTTTTCTTCTTTTTTAGTCCGTCCCTTTCATCTCTCTGACACTTTTCTTTTCCCACGTACAGAATATACATGTATAGGCCTATATAGTAGTGTACACGTCTATAAACTATCCATCCAATTTCACCGTTGCCCCCCGAAAAGATTCTCCCTTTTCTCCCAAGAAAACTTATTTTCTATCTTTTTTTCCTTTTCTTCCAATTTCATTTTTCTAATATACGAAAGATCCCCCATTTTGAACTGCAACAACAAAAAAAGTATTATTAAAAAGAAGTAAGAAAATCATATTTCGTGTAGAAACTGCATCATGTAGTTTTTACTCCGAAAAGTTGGTGCGAATTTGGCTTGACGACGAGTATCTATCCCCACTTTGCTGCTGCTGCGTAGGCTTGACTCGCCCTGTATTTTTCCAATGGTTCCAAGAAGATTTTGTTCAGTTGTTTGGCCTCCGGCTCTCCCTACACACACACGTCACTTGTTCTCATCCGCCCGTTTTCGACTTGCTCTCACTCTTCCGCAGAGACTTGCCGGAGAAAGAGCTCACGTTTCTTTCTCGGCTTCATCTTATTATTATTTCGTGCTAAAGTGCTTTGATAACACGAAAAAACAAAACTAGAAAATTTTCATCATTTCGTGTTTGTCGTTTGCGGGTTATCCCCCCCTGCAAGAAGTGAGGAACCACGTGCCGTCACGAATTTCCTTCTTACCAGCCAAAGTGAATTCGTCTGGCGAACATAAAAGACAAACTGGTTTTTTCGATGAGAATGGACGCATTGCAATCCGTGTCGTAACAACAACAAAAGAAATTGGTCTGCATATTTCGGTGAATCAAAGGAAACAAACAAACAAAACGAGATTGGACAAATATTTGCGCGGGAATAGCACAGCTGCACAGGCAAAGGTATTAAACAGGATGTGAGACAGCGTGATGTGACAATTGTAATTCCCATATATTTCTTCCACACCACTCGCCCGAGTTACGATTCACCAATTAACGAAGAATTTCCTCAACTGTTTTCATTTTCGACCGTAAAAGTCGTTTGTGCATTCATTGGTGTCGATGTGTGTGGTGTTGATTTAGCCAGCAAGTTAACCATCAGTGTGTGAAACCAACCAATTCAATTGTAGAACTCTCTGTGAGCTGTCATCTCGTCTAAAGAAGAAGAAGAACAAGTGAAATGGGGAATGCACGAGAAATCCGGCGGAACAATGAAACGGCCCTGGGTCCGGCACCGTCCGAACCACCTGCTCTACCTCCACGACCTCTGGTCGAGACTATCCCCAACAACACCCGAGTCATCGAAAACCAAGATGCAGGTAATATCTGACCCTTCTTCCATCAAATTCTTTTCTTCTATTCCTCTGATGAAAAGAGAAATTTCCTACCCCCCATCCAAACACACGAAAAGCATTTTAAGGTCTTCCTGTTTAAAAAAAAAAGTCTTCTCATCAACTCACGCCGGTTATAATATAAGAACGTCATTAAATTCTTTTGGGGGGTGCTCATATTCTCGACACGACGACGTGCGTATTGTTCTATTCCGGAAAATGAATATTCTTATTTTTCTTTCTTTTAAAAAAAAACGGGGTGGTGCTGCGTGAGGGTGTGTACTACCCAGCGTGAGCGCACGACTATATAAGAAACATCCGCATATATGTAATCGCACGCGGACCCTATAATAGTATCCTGCGTCTATGAGACTGGGGTATTTCTGCGTGTGACGTCTGATGAGCGTGAAGAATTGAAGACGCCCTGACGAATTCAAAAGGTAAATGAGGTCACGTCTGTAACCCTCCCCCCCTCCTCATTTGATTTTTTCGCTCCACCAAATCTCTTGCACCCACGACCGCCCCAGAAAACAAACAAACGAAAATCACCACAGCCTAGCTCGTTCATTCCGTTTGAAACCAAAAAAGAAAAAGAAAAATCTGTTGAAAAATCTTATTTTAGTTTAGAAAAGGCCAGCAGCTGGCAAAGTTCCACTCTATTCCTCTGTCGAGTTGAAGAAAAAAAACCCCAACCGAAAAATAAGAAATACACATATATCTCTTTTCTCACGCCATTTGGTTTCGTGTTGGAGAGTGAACGACGTGGGGCGAAAGCAAAGAAGATAGAAAAAAAAGGAGATTGGAAAGATTTGGACGAGAACGAGAGTCTGACTGGGAGGAAAAAATAAAGAAGTAAAATGTATAAAAGAAGAAGACTATAAGGGAAAAAAGCGAAAACCTGCCGAAGGGGGAAATATTATAACCAGAAAATTCCACCCGAAAAAATGATGATGATGATGATTCCAGTTTCAGCTAGAACTGTGTGAATGTGTGTGTGATTTAGTTCTCTCAGACTACGACTTGTCGGTTGTAACAAGTTATATATGGTGGATATGGTGCGTCACGCAGCTCTGGCTGATCTTCGATGCGATGACTTGGTCATTCGTCACCGTCGTTTCTCGTCGTTCAATCGCCCCGGTCCCGCGTAGTGCGCGCGCTCGACCGTGTTGCCCAGTCGTTTTTCTCTTTCGTTCACGACGTTATTATATTCCAATGAACAAATCACGCTCCAGCAGCAACGGCCGGCCGCCTCTATTTCAGACGTGGTTGAACGTCTGATGATGGGAAATTTTTCTTTCCTTTAAATCGTCGTCCCGCAATAGTGCTCGCGGGATCCATTTATTTTTTATTTTTTTTGTTTCGTTCAGAAAACCGACCGGACGAACTAATCGCGTCGTCATTTCAAACTCTCCGACGACCGAAACCAAAAAATTTTTCAAAAAATTTTGGCGCCCAAGAAAATATTTTTTGATTCTTCTCAAATGAATAAGAAAAATGAGTTTTTGATCGCTGAACGAAAAAATTTAGCAACTCGGATGGTGTTGCTACTAAACACGCACGTCAAGATGGAAACTGCAGATTGCGGGAGGGGTGTTATATAGAGTTCTCTCTCTCTCTTGTTCGGAAACGGCACCGTTGGGAGCAGCCGAGTTTCGTGTCTCCGATCATTTGTATTTTATTTTTCCTGCTCTCTTGGTCTTCACTTGGGTCCGGTAATTGAGCGCAGTCATGGAACGGCAGCCATGACATGTCCCCAGTGACGCTGACAAATCTTCCCGCAGTGAGAGCAGAGAGAGAGAGTGGCTTTTTGGTCAGACCAAGGACTTTTATTTTTGAGTGCGGTGTGTATAGTACATTAACAACGGAAAAGGAACACACATTAATACACAAGTCCTCCATCAGATAACAACCAGGTAGAGATTAAGGAAAAAAGTTTAGTTCTCTTTTTTTTTGGTTGATCAAAGAGTTAGCTTCATTATATTACGTGGCACATGTCGCAATATGCTAATATGATGAGTCTCTCTCACCTCTGAACTCTGCTGGAAAGACGATAACGAGCTCTCTTGTGGCGCGTTAGATTCTTCATTCTTTGGCTCAATATGGGAATGAGTATAAACCTCCTCCTCCTCTGACTGTATATGGTCTGGATTCATCACCAGAACTCATCTTTTCTCTCTCTCTTGTATGTGATGTTACATGGGCCTCATCAATTTTTCCATTTTTCTTCTATTTACAGCGTCGAACAACAACTGCAATCCTTGCAGCAAAAAATACGTCATGCTCTGTGCCGCTTGCGGCGGACTGGCCATCATCCTGGGCAGCCTCTTTGCCGTCCTCTACGTCGTCCTCCGCTCCTACACCTCGTCGTTGCACTACTTCGAGACGGTGCCCTCCTACGTCGCTTCCGTCTCGGTAAATAACATTTTTCTACTTTACATTTCATTTTCTATCATTTAATTTTCACATTTTTCGTATTTTTAAAAAACAGCTGATCATCACTGGATTGCTGATGCTCTGCTTCGGTTGGCGACGAAACCGCTTCGGATATCTGGTAATTTCGACCTTGCCTCGTCTCTCCAAGCGAAAATGAATTCCCTTATTTATTACCTTATTTGGTCGCTCCATTCCGTCCACATGAGTTGAATTTCCATCTGATCTCATTTGACCGGTCTCACCGGGGGGAGCAGCTCTCTCAGACAGACAAAAAAGATAAAAGTTGGGGGGGTTTCACATCTTTTGTTGCTTATCGACCAACCACCACCAAAAACAGGACTCACTCTCTAAACCATTTTTGCCATTTTCTCATCTTTTTCAAAAGCGTTTGCAAGAGATGGAAGAAAATGAAACGTGTATGCGCCAATGATTTCCTTTTCGTTTTCTTTTTTTTCGGGCGATCCTCCCCCGTCGCGTTCGACGCTCTCACTCGAATTGAATGGAACGCGGGAAAGGTAGGGCAGTTTCTTCGGTACGAAGGCAAGAATAGTTGAGCGCTAAAAAAACCTTCCAGCCAAAAAAGAAACAGCCAACAAAGCAACAACACACACACGACCGTCTTTAACCCACGTCCAAAAAGATACGTCGGTTGATTATCGGCAATTTATGCGTGACCAACTTTTCATTCCCGCCGGGGGTGAACTCGTCGAGAGTCTCTCTCGCGTCTCTATAAGCTCTGAGCTGCTGCTCGTCGAGGTTAACCATAAAACTCTCCAGTCGTCCTCTCTCTCCTTTTAAAAATAAATAAAATAGCAACAAAACTGCACACACACACACACAAATAAAAACATGTTCCATGTTCGTTCGGAGATCGTGAGTCTTTCCTTGATTTCCCTCTTTCTGGTTTTTTGTTGTTCGGGGGGGAGTTTTTGCAAGAGTCGTTTTTCATTTATTTTCAAGGTATTCAACTAACTATATTCTTGGTATTTATTTTTTACCGACTACTCAATTGAACGTTGAAGAAGAATTGAAAGTTTTGAAATGAATTGATGCAGACGGAAAGGTCGAACGTAACTCTGAATAGAAAATTCAAACGAAATGAACTTTTTTTTTAAAAACAAAGTCCATGAGAAACGGGGGAAACAGCCTAGCACAGGGAAACATTTAGATCTAAATCGTGTAGTTTGCCTTCTTCGTATATTATTTGTTTCGCATGACCTTAGCGCAGCAGGAATTTGTGTGTTGACAAAATATGTGAATTTTCAAGCTCCCAGTTCACACGCCACTTCGGGGTTGGCCTTTTTCTTAACTTCTTTTTTTTTTTAAGTTTAGCTTCTGGTTTTTTTTCCCCTTTTTCCTGCATGTCTAATATAGGTGTGGTGTGACCTTTGTTCACACACAGACAGAAAAAGGTGGTGGGTATCCGGTTCTTCTATTAGTCCCGAAATACTCGCACACAGACGAGACTTCCTTCTCGTGCTGGCAGCCCGACAACTTCTTCTTCTTTCTCGAAAATTTTTATTCTTCATCATCATTAGAGACTAGTATACGGCCAAGAGACTCCCCCGGCTTTTGTGTCTTTGACAGTTAATTCCATTTCCCATCATCATCATCGATCTGTGCATGGGGGTCGCCCTCAATTTTCCTCATCTCTCTAATATCTAGCAGAGACACATTTTAAGGATCCATGAGCTCGTCGAATGTATAAGCTCACAAACTTCTATTCTAAAAGCTCTGCAGTCGTTGAGTTTCCCGGAAGAGGATGAACAGAAGTTATTGTTGAATAGTTAAACATGGAAGTTTATATTTAGACTAGACTTAGCTGCATGGGCTTGTACAGCAGCATTATTTTATATATCCCATGTTAGATCCTTTCAATATTTTAAGAGCTGCCTATCAAAAGCCTGAAAAATACTCAAAATCGTGGGTGGTGTATTAGGGCCAAAAGTTTCAGGGGGGGGGGATGGCAAATATGTCAAAGTGGCAAAACAAAATTCGACGACCATATGCCCACAAGTGCATTGTTGTTTTGATGAACGGGCGGAAACGGGCACCATATATACATATTCATCGCCGAATAAAGAAATAACAGAGTTTTTTTCCAAGTGATAAGATATGATAAGCGGTATGCGCAAGTCCCACAATTTTCAAATGATTGAACTGATGCGAGCGAATTACATGTCTAAGAAAACAACAATTGTTCTCTTCCTTTTGCCGATCTTGTTGTTTATTTATTTTTTCTCTTTTTTTATTATTTTCTCCCCTCCCCTTCTTCGTGTGTGTGGTCGGACACGGTTCGTACAGGTGAAATTATGCGGGGCGTGCTGCCTAGTGTGCGCCGTTGTGTGCGTCGTCATCACCGTGACGACGACGGTGGTGCATATGAATCGGCTGCAGACGCTGCGTGAGTGCGTCTACAATGCCCGCGGCCGCTCGTGTACCTGTTTCACAGGTTCGTCCAGTGGAATAGGAGGAGGAGGAGTTGCCAATGTCAACGGCCAGCAACAACCGGCCGGAATCGTTCCTATCATCGATCCGACTCACGATCAAGGTAAATTGTAAAATATACAAATAAAAATTTCGAATCCTTCTTCTTCTTCTTTCCTTCTTCCGTTATTTGTTGGATGTTTCAGAAGACGAAAAAAGAAAGAGAAACTGAGAAACAGACAGGTGACGTAGATGAATCGGATAAAATGAACCAAGAGAAAGAATGGGGAGAAGACTAAATTTGATGTTTTTCCTCTTTTATTTATTTCCTGCCCGTTCTTTCTTCTTCTCACTCGTCAAATATCAAAACTATTTCTTTTTAAAAAATTAGTTTTTATTTTGTTCAACCGTCGAGCGCGTCGGCGGTTGTTGTTGTTGTTTTATAAGCGGCGCGCACAATCGATCGCTCGTTCATCCGACGGTTTCGTTGCGGATCTCTGGTTTCAAGGTTTCCAGTCGTTTGGGTTGAAACAAAAAAAGAAAAAAACGAGTCACGGTTGTTACAGGTTGAAATGCCCATTCACTTTGAAATTGTCTTGACGTTCATTTTCTCTTTCCTTGATCACCAACTCAACTAGAAATACCATTCTATCTCTCCATCATGAGCGACGAAAAATGAATTTCATTTTTCCTTGTAAAATTTCCTTTCATCATCAGCATGCAAATGACAATGAAAACGAGATTTATACTTTTTTTCTCTCGCCAAATTATTATTATTTTAAAAAAAATAACGAAAAACAAAAAAACAATTTCTTTTTCTCTTCTTCCCCTCAAACGATATTATAACGCAGGTAGCGCCAAGTATATCTTCGCCGACACGCCAGACTGCGAAGTCGTTCACGGTGCCCTGTACGCCTGCCTGCGGGCCCTCTTTGGACTTTCGGTCATCGGCATCTTGGTCTCTTTATTCTCCGGAATGCTGGTCTACCAACTCCTCGGGTAAGTTTCTTGATATCATCGCTAAATAGAGACTAAAGAGAGAATGGAAAAATATTATTATATCTGGGCTTCTTTTTTCCCTGGTATAGACTGTTGTTGTTGTTGTTGTTGTCTTAACTATTCAAAAGACACGAAATTTAATGAGAAGATGTCAGAAAAATGTGGTCGACGATTTCCTCTCGGCGGATGTTGAGACATTAATGGTCGGAATCAAGTTTTCTGATGAGAAAAAAGTAAGAGATATGAAATGGAATAGTTGAGATAACAATAGAGTCTTTTCTGGTAACCAGTGACTACCAAAAGTTGAACAACAACAACAAATATTTTGAAATTTAAATGGCAAGAAAATGTGTGGGGCGGTGAATTTGACGTGTCGACTAGTTTGAATGATGGATGCATCCGATTTGGCCTTAATCCTTGTCGACTTATTCTTTGTGTTGTTGTTTTTCTTCTCTCCCCCCCAAACCCATGACAGGCACGAACGGAAGAAAATGTATTGGGAACAGCTGGAACTGAGAAGCCGCGCCCTATTCCGGCGCCATCATCCTCCGCCATGCTGCGGTTGTTGTCAGGACTGTCGCTTCGCTCCGGCCTCCAATAACCCGATGCTGGCCTGGCCAGCCTGGGACGTCCTGGATGACAGGTAATTCGTCAATATCTTCCATTTTTCCTTCTCTTCTCCTGCTCACTCATCCGCCTTCACTATACTCATTCGTACACGAGTCGCTATTCCGCTGCTGTCTATCCCTTTTTTCACCCTTTTTTGTTTCCCGATTGTTTTGACGGATGGCCGTCCCATTTTGGAACACTTGGGACCCCCTTTTCGTGTATACAATGGGTGGGGGAATGATGCGGATGCGGGCCCGCACCTTGAACATTTCTTTCCTTATATAGCGCCTCTACTATCCAGTCTCTATACACCTCTTGATATCCTATTGATTCCCTATAGCTGGATTATTGTCTCGTGAATGGTCCCAGCCATTTGGTTGTTGTTTCCCAAAAAAAGCCAGAGAACAATTCAGCCATTTAATGGAGAGCCAGAAAAAGAAAGAAGATGTCGTCATGAATCGTGGAGAAAACACACACGCCAGGGTCACAAGGTAGCAGCAGCAGCAGCAGCAGCAGCAGCTCTGTTTTGAATTGAGGCTAGCAGGATGCTGCATGGTGTACCTGCGTGTGCTCATTACACTCCCTCCTGCATCATCATCTTCTCCCAGACTCCCGACGTGACCGAGCTGAGGAGAAGATCATCTCTGCCCGTGAATGTGTGACCCACATGGTAATAAACCCAACAGCAACAACAACAACCAAAAAGAAGAAGAAGAAGAAGAAGATTAGGGTCTCTCGGCAAACGCCTGCCGGTGATGATTGTTTTGCTTGGGTTGGTTTTCTAGCGAGTCTGGGACAACTCAGTTCTTCTTTATTTTTTCCATTGTATAAATATATTATCTTTCCATCCTCGCAGGCATTTCCCAGTTCTAAAATTACACTTCTTTTTTCTTATAGGCCGCTGGATGACGTGTTAGCCCCAAAGACAAACGGCGTAGTTCCTAAACAATTTTTTTATCTGATTCAGAATTTTAATATTTGAAAAGAAGCTAAGCAAAATGCGGAAGTGGGGAACAAGAAAAAAAGCTCGTGTTCTTATGAATGGTGTCTGTTGGCAGCAGGGAGGCCGAAGAAAAAGTCCCAAGCGAGTATAACTATAAGAATGGAGATTCAGCAGCCCCAAAAAGTCAAAGAAAGAGCGGAGAAGATTGGTTTAGCTCTACACACGTGTGTATAATGTGTATAAAAATACACCTATACATAGCAGCCCAAAAGAAAAGATTCTTCGACGTAAAGAATGTTTTTGAACTGGAAAATCGGGGCGCGTTGGCTTGAAGGGACCAGTGATGGAACTTTTCTTTGTGTTTGCGGCCAGGCGTTCTTGTTCCATTCCGTGTGTGGAATGGGGGGATGGGATGGCTATCGTCGACGGTGATGAATTTGCTCTGCGATGCTCTTTCGTGATGAGCTGCGCTGCTGGTCTTTTTCCTTCAGCTAAGAGGGCCCCGTGTGTCCGTTATGACGGTTTCAAAGATGGGCAAATACCGAATGAGCCAATCTATAGGGGGCATCGCACCAGCAACGACTCGACAGTTGCTGATGCCCTTGGGTCGCAATTTTCTTTCAAAAACTCGGCTTGATAATGTACGCACGAAAGATCCTGACAGACACGCGTGGAATATTTGTGTGTGTAGGTTTTAGGGTGTGTACAACACACATGCTGTAGAGTACTACTACGGTCAACGATGACAGTCAAGTGAAAACCTCATCGAGAATTTTGTTTATAGAAAAAGAAAAGGACGCGATGGATGGATGGAATTATCCTTCCGTTTTTATTGGCCTTTTTTCTTTTGTTTTGTGGTCGCCGTGTCCGCCGGCTGGTGCGCGCTCTTTTATTAGCGATTAGTTTATTACTTTGGTTTTATTATGCACCTTTTTTTTATTTATTTTTATTCCGTGAGTTTCTCTCTCACGGCTAGAAAACTTGGGACTGCTGCGTGCCAGCAGGGGAATAAAGAATCGACCGCATCGTTTTTGGGAATGGTGGCAATCAGTTCTGTCGACGAGGATATTTTAGCCAGTTGTAATGTTGTTGTTGTTGTTGTGCTGGCCACCGTGAAATAGACGAGTCGCCAAAAAAGAAGAGTACAAAACAGAACCTGCTGGACGTGCTTCCGCTGATGAATTGCGCCATATTAACTGTCTACTCATTTTCTTAAGACTCTCTCTCTCTCCCTGACATTCTTTTCCCGTACTCCCGCAACTATTTACATGTTGAAAGATAATGACGAGTTTTCGGTCTGGCATGTAAAAAAAAAGAAAAAAAGAAATATAATTAACTCTTATATCTGTATAATTACCTAGTCGTTACTGGAGTCTTCACGGCGGCAACTTGTACTCTCCTGGACCGTGTGCCAACGGGACGGGCGGCGCCAGCGGACAGATCAGCTGCGGTGGACAGGCGCACGGCGTCAACTCGGCAAATGGAAATTGCCCAGCTCACCGACGACCAACCGGCAATCCCGGATGGAACTGGCTACCCTGGCGTCCGTCTGTTTCGGATAGCAGTGACGTCAGCAGCACCGTGCGGACCAGGTATACTTACTTACATTTTCATTAGTCGAGCGGTTTTCTCTGGTTTATTGGCTGGAAATTAACATTTTTCTTTTACGATACCAACAGAAGGACAGCGAATGACCCTGGACCCGTCATGATAGGGCCAGATGATCATTACGGCTTCCCATTGAGCAGCAATGGCAGCAATTACCGCTCGCCGCTGGCTTTGACGAATGCTGCTGTAGGAGGAGTAGCCGGGCCGGAGAGAGTGGCCGGATGGGGCCCTCCGCCACCGTATTCCAGGGGCAGTACTAGCGAATTGGGCTCCATATCTGCATCGACCCCCATAGGAAGCCTTTCGCCGGCTCATCGCAGCCCCGTCTCCACCAAAGACCAGCACATCGGACTGGGCTCTTCGCCGACGGCCAGCAGCAGTGCCGTCGGAGGAGGAGGAAGTAAAGACAGTTCGCTGAGAAAGGATCACAGGGCCGCCCCAGGTTTCCCTGTGAACTTACCGTCACGCCAGCAGCAGCAGCAGCAACAAAATAAAAGTATGGCCTCTGGTGTCCATCCTTCCCCAGTCAGCCGGATGAATATGGATCCGCGCCGGATGCCGTGGAGTCCGCAGACGGCTGGTATCAATCCGTCCGTCATCTCTAGCGGTCCGCCGCTGTTGACAGCCAGAAATCTTCCAGCGGCTCACCAAACAGGATCGCCATCTGGTATGTGTTGTCCAACTTGTTTTCCGAGCTAATGCACAGCTGTAACTTGTTGGCAGCTATTTCATTTGTTTTATTTTTCTTTCTTCCCCCCTCCGGGCTGTGTTAAATACCGGTTTGCAGGTAGAAGAGATATGAGCAGCGGTAAATTGGTACCGGAATCTGAACTCTATTTCGCTGATACATCCTCGTATGCCGTCTCGGTGAACCACGACAGCAGCAACTCGTCTGCCATGTATGAGGAAATTCACGGTCACCGATACGACAAAATCCAGCGCCCCGTTGCCAAAGTCACAAGTATCCGTAGCGGCGGCAAGCCCTGCCAGAGATCCAGTTGGGACGGACAGAATCAACGGCCCCCACCCGGTGTCCACTTGGCTGGAGCTGGAGGGCAGCCACGATCGCGACACAGCGCTGACACTGTCAGCAAGGAGAAAATGTTCTCGCCCATCGTCGTGCCCAAGTTCATCAACTGCACCAACACCAACGGCCAGCAGTCGTCGCACTGGGTGCCGCCAGGTCAGCCAGACATGACCGCCGATACCTGTTCATTCGTTCCTTATCGTCGAGCGGCCGTTGTGCCGTCGTCATCTGGCGGCAGCAGCAACGTCAGCGATGCCCGTTTCACCGAAGGAGAAGTCTACGAAAACGTCACCAACTTGGATTTCGACGAGAAGAAACCGCGCACCCTCTCGCCCGACGAAGAAGTGGCCATTCTGACCAGCCAGTTTCACGGAACTATCCCCACGGAAATGGAAGTGGAGTCGACTCAGATGGATTCGGAATCGGAAGACAACGATTCCGTTATGAGGGCCGTCAATGTGTAAAAATAAAATCACCATAAGTTACCTAATCTATAATATTATTTCACTATTTACCGTGCTGTGTGTTGTATGGAGCAGTGCCATTGTATATTAATATACTGTAACTGTACTTGCGCGTGTGTGTTTGGCTTTTATTTTCTCTTGTCTCGGCAGATTCACAAATGATACACCTTGAAAAACACAATGGACTTGGGAGAACTTACGCATCATGCCGTGGCATTGGAATGTTTTCTCAGAGGCACGTGTCTGCCAACTGTTTCACTTCGGTGGGAAGATTGGGATACTTGGAAAGAGCAGCTGTTAACTGCTCTGACGTGATGAGAATATGGTAGACAACAAATTCTTTCTGAACCTTCGAGCAAGAAACCCCCTCAACGGGCCGGATCAGCTCCAAAGTCTACAATAGGAAAATTAAGTAACATGTTGTTCATTTTCCGCCTTCAAATTATTACGTTAAAAAGCTGGGCAAACTTTTTTTTTGTTTTTACCTCGAGGTGTTCCATTGCCTTCATCGCGATTTGCCGGTCAAATTTCTGCATCGAACTGCTTTTCATTTGCTTGGTATACTCGTAAAAGGCCATTTCGTAATTGCAGGGTTCACCAAAGTAAATTTTATCCAAGTATTTCATGCAGAGTAACTATAAATGAACGAGTTCAAGGAGGAATCAATATAATGTATACAAGTTGGCCAAAATAAAAACGTTTTCATTTTATGATGCTTAGCTAGGCAATATGCGAAATTTCTCTTTTACTACTCACCAACTGCAGCTCGAGGACAGATAAGCCCTGGAGTTGTAATGTTTTGCAATCCGTAGTTTGAGACTCGATGGCGCTGACAATGTCCTTGGATGAGAGGAAAGGATGATTCTTGCCCAGGCGACATACTGCCACCAGCTTTAAGTGCGTAAAATTCAAGAATAATACGGGTACGTTATTGGCTTTCCTTATTCTGATAACAGTCAAGTGCAGGCTGCTATCTACACGATTATAATAAGTACCAATATGTTTTGCAGAAGACGGAGTTTCGGATTGAGGTTGAATAGTTTCTTGAGTGTGCCTTCGACTAATGGATCTTGTGCAAGATCCTTAATAGACTTGTCCCAGCTGCGAACGTATATGGGTTTTAATCCGGGAGGAGCACGCACCAACTGAAGTAAATTGACAAACGTTTCCGTGTATCTCGTGAAATCAGGTTTCACAAACGAATAAATTTGTCGATGAGAGAATCTAGACCTCACTCTCTTTTCAAACAAAGAAATGGCATCCATTCTACATGTCAATCCAATGACAGCCATTGGCGCCTAAATGCGATAAGATGAGATTATGTTATTGTAAATGTTGAAAAGTGAGGAAAGAGAGAATATGCGAATGAAGCTTTATACTTGAGCAGATTGGCAAACATCAAATAGATTGTATAATAAAGTTTGATTTTTATGCTGACAAAACTGATCAAATTCGTCCATTATAAAAATGATGGATTTTGCTTTTTTCCTGTCAGCCATCTTCAAGGAATTCAGAAGAAAATTTAGATTCTCTAGAAGAAAAAGGGAAATATTAAAATAACCTTTATAAAAGAAGCAATTTTAAATCTAAACTGTTACAATTTACCTGAAAATGAGCCAAATGCTCTGCCAGCTGTTTCCTCCTCTAAAAATAGCTAATAAGAGATGGTGTTTGTCAAAATAAATTTAAAAAGTTGTTAGGAAGGCCACAACAAACAAAACTGAAAAAAAGTTACTTGGCGAGTGATTTCTTGAATGGCTATCCGATCATCAGTTTGGAAGAAGCCATGCAACTTAATGACAACATAATCTTTCTCAAAATCACACACAGCTTCCAGTTCAGCCAGCACACTGTTGATCAACTAAAAATTTAACCAATTATTATCCTGCATCAATCATTTAAAAGGAGTGTAAGTGCTTACCAAGGTTTTCCCACTTCCTCTCGGTCCAATTAGGAGAGCTGAATTGTTTTCTCCATTTTGCACCGTGCTTTTAAGTAAATTAAAAACGTAATTCTTGTGTTCTAAAAATTCATCCGGAACTGAAATACTAGAATGATTGTTAAAAACCATTCGTTCTAATAGAATATTACGACAAATATCGGTGCAAGATGCCATAATCAGTTTTTTATGCTTTTATCCCGTACTGGAGTTTGAATCTTGCAGACGATGTTTGACTGAAAAGAGCGCGCAAACTGACACATAAACAATTGCTGTCAAAATAGGTTTGTATTTTGTTACAAGGTGGCAGCACAATGTAATCTCTTTAGATTTTCAAATTACTTAACAAACCACACGAAAACCAAACATAAAAAAACAAACAAGTCAGTTATTCCTAGCATTCTCGTGTCGTGTGACATCTGTTTGTATAGGGGCATTGAATTATTTTTTAACGGAATTCATTTTTTTAAATCTTTTAAACCGTCCTATCCATCGGTCGGTTCCATCCGTATCTAAACGATATTTCCTAGTTTAGCTGATTTCTGAAATTGATGTGCCATATGTAAAAGTGGCTAAGACACCGAATATATTCTTGGGGTATCATTTGGCCCATATGATAATAAATGAGCGAACTGCAGGGGGACTAAGATACAAAATAATTAAGGTCTCCACGCCCACGGTGAGTGGTAAATTGACAAAATATTTGGGACAGCTTGCACTAAAAAAAAAAAAAAAAAAAAAAAAAAAGTTGAGTCAGCCTGTGGAGTGTTACTTGTTTGACTTAGCTTATTGTTAAAATCCTGAAGATAAAATTATTTGAGTTGTTACACAGATTTCCTGGTATAGCCACAAGATCTAGAAAACAAACACTTTAATGATCGACAACTTCATATTTGGTATCATAGAATGTGAAAAGGACAGTCAAAGTACCGTTCGAACAGCAGGTGATTTCTGATTTGGGTGGAGCCGTTGTCTTTTTCTCTGCAAAGCCAGTTTCAAGGTCCGTGTTATGACCAAATCAAGCCGCTTCATTTTTCAATTTAAGTTGGATAACCATAAAGTCACAGATGCTCCTGTCACTATAAACCCTGCCGGATTGTGTAAATTCAGCAGTGACTGTATGCAGGTGAAACGTGATCGTATATGGTTCGATCAGTTGATAAATTAGTGACGTAAATGCCGACGAGAAAAACAAAGTAAATTATTTCTTTTTTTTTTAAAATAAAATGGCTGAGCTGCCACATTCCTTATGGGTGCGTTTCTGTCAGTCTGTTGAAAAATCGTAAATTAATTATTTGCGTGCAAAGTAGGACAAGATTAAAGTCACATTTATTCCTGCCACTTGAAAGATCCCATTTTTGGACTTATAGAGCTGACTGGGTGAATCTGAGATAGAATTTCTTCGTATAAATAGGTTGATACAAAAATATGTTGTTGGTGCAACCGCAGTTTTTTATTCTTGACATGTGTAAGAATTCCCAGGTTTTGTAAATGAGATCGCGGATGCAAAAAAATGTTACAACGCAACAAATATTTACTACCTTGGGGCGATTCAAATTATTGCTCCGCTCTGATCAGGGCGTTGGCTATAGTCGTAAAAGTATACTAAACTGAATATTATAAAAGACTAACCGTTTTTGTGCTTATATTGATGCAACCGTAAATCCGGTAACTTAAGCAAGTGAAGACGGCAGCAGTGTTCTATCGTTTAAATTAAGTCTATGATTTTACTCAGCATCACACAGCATACTTTACATACACAGCAAATCATTAGAGTTAGGATTATTGTGTGTTCCATTGAACGATTCTCCTATCAGATTTCCTGGAAATTTTTGGGGCAAATTTTTATTTTTTTTGCACCACTGCCTCCTCGGGCATATAATTGGTTCGAGCGATTGAACTCCAAAAAAGTGATTCTGTATTCTTTTTCATCGAAAAGAAACCGTGCTGGCATTCCGGACTCCTGATTCAATGTCTCCGCCCCCTTTCGAACATTTTTGTTGTGTGATGATATTCTTTATCTGGTTTTATAGTTGCACAGTGTATATATAGACTCAGAACCAGATTCAGAATTCCATTTTCCCTAGTTGCAGATGGTATTCTATATATTTACTTAAACATGTAGGCGTCTTGCATTGGAATCCCTGGGGATAACCCTGTATAATAACAGTTCAGCGATCCTTTATTTCCGTATTCGTACTTAAAAAACAGACCTAATTTGCGACGCATCATTAACGAATAATTTCTACTTGGATTTTTTACTTTCCTTCGGCACAGATTGTTTTTTTTATTACAAGATTTTTTAAATGCTTCGGTCAAAAGTTCAGATATTGTTTGCGATGACTTGGAAGATTCCAATCGATTTCATTTTTAAAGAGAAGTTCACATTTTAGTAAACACTAAACAGACTCTGGCAAAACGTGAATCGGTCTTCAGACTTGAAGTCTTGAATAACGGTGAATAAAAAAAACCTCGGACCAACGAGACAAAAAAAAACCAACAATCAATTCGCTGCCATAGGGCTTAGATTTATATTACAAAGAAGTCAGAAAGAAGTTGTCTTTTTTTCTTATAAATTCCAGCAAAAAATTGTCTAGAAGCTTACACGAGCACCTGTGCTGGTTCTAACTTTTTGTTTCTGCTTTTAAATAGTGAGCTGCTGAGTAATACCGAGAAAAAGCTGGAGAACGGAGGCGGGCAGAATCACTTCCAGGCAAGAAAAACCTGAGACCTTAAAAAGACCAGTGTGCATAGCAATCCGGTTTTTTCTTCCACCTTTCTTCGTCAAGACCCCCTCTCTTTTCATTCGTTTGAACTCGAATCAAAAGAAAAAAGAAGAAGCCTACCTCGTTTTGTTTTGTTTTTTTGTCTCTTGCCGAGGCCAAGCAAGAGGATCCAATGGAAATCGATGGGCGGGGTTGAGCAGGATTCGTATTAACCTAGATATTCTGCCCACAATGCAGGAGCCACGCTACCTCCTATGCGCGTGTCGTTTTGCAGGTTTTCCGCGTCGACCAAATCTCACTCGACAAGTTTTTTCCTCGTGTACACATGCATGCAGAAGCGATACACAGCGCACCTTGCTCAGTCCGGGTGATGTTCTATCCAACGACACAAGTGCACACTGTAGCAGTGCAACTGGCCGTCGTTGATGATGGGCAGTTTGATATAGGATTTTAGTGTTTGTATTACAACAGGTGTTTGTTATGGTCGCCTAGTTCGTTTACAGAGGCCTACCCTCCCAAGTCCGAACTCACTTTTCCCCCCAGCTAGTGTTTATATCCTTGGGCAACGATTGAAAAGATATAATAGCCTTCCACTATAACCACAACACACATCGAGAATCAACCCCATAAGATGGTCGCCACAGCGCTTGTTTTCAAAGTTTGGGTTTTATCGGGACTTGTTTGTCTTTCTCAACTGACCTCCACTTATTGTGCAAGTGCCCCTTTTTCGACATCCGATCTACAGTCGACCAGCTTCAATGGCACGCAAGGTGAGTGTTTATGCAGTGTTTATGATGCAATGTTGAATTGAAAAGCTGTTATGTGACATTATAATTATTACTTGACATAAGCTGTGACATTATAAAGTTGTTGACTTGCGCAACTCATTTCCCAATAACAAATTCGTATTCCAGGGCACCCAGTGGATGGGGGAATAAAGGTGACCAAATCTCACCCTGAGTCGAATAAAAATAATTCTGTCACTGTGATGAAGACATGGCGCTCAAGGTTCGACCGTATGACGCAGACGAGTCGCAAACTAAACGCCAAATCGCTAGTTAGCCCGCAGTTAACCTTGGACAAAATCTATCTTTTCATCGACACGGTGAATGACATAATGAATGGAAAAACCAGCGATACCAAGTTTAACAGAATGGTGAAGACATGGGGCGTACTGTACACTTCACTGGGTAAGTAAAAAGACTGAACACATGATGGAGGATAACTTGACAATGACGTCAATAACCAGTTTGCGCCAGTTTGCTTTCACTTAACACCGCATAGCCGCATACGGTATAGAGCAGTAACGAATGTTTAGGCTAATTGTTAATGAGGAATGGAAGAAGATTTTTGAATGTCAGACTACTTTATACATAAAAATCTGATTTCTAATTTGATATTTTTCCCCGCAGGCGCTCAAGCTTTGAATAATTTCTTTAATATGTGGGTCAGTCTGTGGACCGTCATCGATGCCGTAGCAAACATCGTTCGCGCTTACGAAACCAGGATTTTAAATGTAATAAATGAAAATGAACCACCGGAACCCAACCCGTTAGAAGATTTGCAAGCTTCACTGGACGATGCCAACAATAACATTGCAGCAGTATCGGATCTCTTCCAAACCTTGGCGCGGATGGGCGAAATTGGTGATACCGAAAATCTTGACGACGGAGAAGTGCAAATCCTTAAACGGACGTTACCGCAAGACCCACGGCAAGAAGAGGATGACGACACTGAAAACAATCGCGCTGCTGCTGCACATTATGAAAAAAGTGCAGAGGAGAGAAAAGATTCCGTTTACTCCAAAGGGCAAGAAGTAAATATTCAACAGGACCATGTACCACGTGAGTCACAACTCGGAACAAATCGTCACTTATTTAGTCCAGCCAAATTTGGTAGCGATCCCGCAAATAATCGCCAGAATCTGTACTCAACTACAGAGAGAAATGCCCATCATTTAAATCCCGTTAGCGATTCTCGACAAATCCAACGTTTTTCCGTGAAAAGCGATCCCGATAACCGAATAAATCGCCGCCAAACGATGGTACGTGAATCGACCCCTAAGTCGACAAGTACGTACCCATCTAATCTTGAATTGCACCGAGCCTTTGGTGATAGAAACGCGCACAGTCCCACTAGAAGCAAGCGCTCTTTTTTAGACTATAATTTTGGCATCGATAGATTTGTTTTTGTCATGAGGAAAATGAACAACGTTTTAAACTCCAACACCAACAACAGGCAGCTCAACAGATTCACTTCGTCGTTCAACAATCTTTTCGCCTCTGACGGCTTGACGGCTTTCAACACGTTTTACACTTTATTGGCTAGCTTCTGGACCGTCGTCGACGCCGTCGCCAACATTTTCCGATTCAACGAAGCTCGTGTTAGGGATGCAGTTCAACGGAACCAAGATCAAAATCAGCCTGATCCGCTGGGCGACTTGCAGGCTGAATTGGATGATACCAATGCAAATTTGGAAGAAGTTGCCGAACTTGTTACTACCTTAGATCAAGCAGCTGCCAGACTGGAAACTGTAACCGGTGACGAGTTTGATCGAAGCGGCGTGAAAAATATAAAAAAGAAGAAGAAGAAGAAGAAGAAGAAGTCTAAGAAACACGGCAGTCGCCGGAGGAAACCTTCACTTCAAACTACTCCGCAACCAACTCGTCAACCCTACTATCCAGTGACTCACAAAAGTTACTCCGTAACGCGAGATTATTCATTTTCAACTCATCCTCCAATCCAACCAGCATCAAGTGATAGATGGAAACCCATTTACGGTAATTGGTCCCCAATTATCCCCCAATCATCCGCTGAATCAAATCGCAACATTTATCAGTATCCGGCAGTTAGCTATGCCAGCCAAATTTCAAACAGCCAAAACAATAATCCCCTCCCATCGAGTACAACATACAGCTATTTCAGTCCAACAAACAATGCTGTCGGCCGAACGAATCCCCAGCCACCTTCGATCGCAGAAAATCGATACGCAATGAACTACGATAACCGTATGAGCAATCTCCAGCAATCTTCTCCCGAAATAAACCGCCACACCTATCCCGCTAGCAACGATGACCATGCCAAATTCAACAGTTGGGTGGGTCTCCACCGCTCAACAGCCAGTGGCCAACGATACAGGAAGGCTAGCGCCATCGTTCAACCGAAAAGAAAGTAATAAAAAATTTTGCCCTTTTACAGTGTACCAGTGTACCTATACTGAATTTGTCACGAACATGGGAAGCTGTAAAACGCAACAGAAGATGATAGTTACCTGTTGTTCAAAAGTCTCCCTATTTTGATGTTTCCTATATTGAAGTTTATTACTTGTTGATAAATGTTGCAGTCCTATTATTTAGTGTGAATTCATTTTTTCGATTGCAAGATCTGCAAGATAAAGGCGAACGTCCATATGAACGGTGTATTGATACATATACACGTTTACTATTTCATATTGTGTGTGTTTAACTATTCACCGTACAGTTATTTGTTAACGCTATCTGTTTGTTGTGATCCTTGAATGAAAATCGTAGAAAGAAACATGAGTAAATTTTTTTCAGCCATCAATGTTTTGTCGCACTTTATTTATCCATCGTCATCTGTAAGTGCGATGCTACTATTTATTCTAAAAATAATTCTCTAACTCAGGAATAGTATACAAAAAGGAGGATTAAACGTTAAATAATCGTAATTATACTCCTACTGCCCTTATTTTGATAGTGCCCTTATTGTGATAGTGCCCTTAACGATAGTTTGTGATTTTCAACAATTTCCGCGGTTTGTCCGTGCCCTCAGCTATACTGTAGGTTTGCTTGATCTTCGGAAGGCAGTTCTTACCTTGGAAATCCCCTAATACCGGAAAGTCCAATACGTTTGCTCCGCAAGATTAAGTGAATGACCTAATTGATTCGCACTATATGTTTCGTCTCGTCGTCACGGAAACAGGTTCCACATATAAACCTGTAAGAATTGCTAACTGGTTCCTCTAAATTCGACGAAATCTCTAGCACGGAATTTTTTTATGGTCTGAGATATAGGTTAAATATTTTTCTTTACTATTGACTATTGGCTTTAGATTGACAGTTAGGTCATTAAAAACTGACAACTAATAAACAATTTACATTTTCGGGAATCGTATTTGATATCAAACAGGTTTGTTTTAACAATTGTGAAATTCATGTTTGTCGATCTGACTAAAAAATCAATGTCAGATACAGTGTCAACACAGTTATACAAATAAGCTGCGCTAGTTTTCAGTTCTTAATTTGGGTTCCCAATTAAACCATGTAGCGCAGGTTTCTCATTAGATTTTCTCTTTTTTTTTCTCAATATAACTGCCATTGGAGGTAAACCATAGCTATAACTCCTGTTATGGCCCTATACATACCACCAGCATACCACGCGGAAAACCTTTTCGTACTATTGCCTCGGGGCTGAATGGATGGATGAATGATTCTGTTTCCTTTGAGATTCAGCACGCTTTACGGCCGGAACTGGAGTAGGCTATGTGGTAAAGAGGTCTGACAAGGAAATCTATTTAAGCGCAAAATAAAAGACATGGAAGTTCAATATAGTTATTTTTCAAGAAAATGATGAATATAAAATTTGTTTACATGCTGTCGCTCTGAGCACTCGTCCCGCATTAATAAAGACTATCTGGTTAATACAGTTCCGAAACAAAAGATATAAATATATTCAACATTGAATATGTATGAATTCTACAGTGACAGTATAACTTGAATGACTGACTATGACTGAAAGCAGGAAACAAGGTCAATGTTCCACATTAATCGAGTACCAGGTACAGAGTTACACCCAGTTTCTCGATGTTTTTTTTCGTTGGAAAAAACAAAAACAAGATACAAGTCTTATCTCATTTTTTTCCCCTCTTTTCTAGCGCACGTAACATATAAAATTAAAAAAACAACAAAAAACTACCGGTAATTGGCAATCGTAAAAGTTACCACACGTATAAAGAAAATAATTCGACATAAGGTTGAATTCGCTTCCGTCATCTATATGTATAGAAAGAGGAAAAAATAAATGCTCCATTCGTCACCGGAGCCAAAATACGTGAGTAGAATCAAATCCAGGATTCTCTACATAAAACAGCCGTGTCCTGGGAGAAGTTGATTGATCAGTTACGTGTTTCCGACCTTATCTTTTCAAGGAATCAAGAAAACCAGAGCTAGCATAGAACTAGCGCTTCCCAGCAGTCTCTATATTAGGTAGCGACTTTTTTATTTTTACTATTTTATAGAAACCTTTTGTGAAATTACAATGATTGACGACTTTTATCAATTAAAGAAAAATGTTAAGTTCCAGGATCTTTCGCTTACTGCGGTAAATTAATGGCCCATGGCAATTTCGATCGAAAACTCGTTATATAGACGAAAATAAGGAATCCTATAAAAATTGATTTTGCTGATATAGCTTTTGGTTTTCGTCGAAGGTTGACAATTGACCCGGTTTCGGACCATCAACGCCTTGATGCTCAGACTTGATTGTTGAGCGCTTCCTGATTCTCTCTTTACACCCGTCCCGTCAGACGAGTTTTTTTTGTTGTTGTTGTTGTACTCGTGTGGCCATTGCTGCTTGCTTGAATTCTAAAGTAATCTGTAAAAGCCCAACCCAGTCTGTCTGGTCTATAGCTGCAAGCGACGAAAAGCCATTCTAATGCAGTGGTAGAAAAAGAACGATGGGAAAGGTTAGGTTGTTGTTCAGTTTTACAGTTCGTCCGTGGCAGCCGAAACAACACCACGTATACTATCAAGGTGAACATGTAAGAGTACTTTTTTATCGATTGTCCCACGGTCGTCATCAACCTTGTCAATTAGATTAGGCCTACTTAAGTAATATAAAGTAACATTCAACCAGAAATCATTGAATCATCATTGCAAATTTTGACTGAAATGTCGCACTCTCTTATCACTAGAATGACCGCCTTTTCGCCATTGCGTGCGACTGTTTATTTTATAACGGGGCTGATTCTATTCTCCTGTGTCATCCAATCTTCTTCCGCCCCCGCTCCGAAAGGTATTGTAAATTCTGCGCATGTGCCTAATACCTTTTTAAAAATCTTACTTTCCATATGGCGTTATAAAAAATGTGTGCTTTGCTGTAGGGTTTAAAAAATTATTTGTGCATGCAGCAAAATCTCCCGAAGACGCCAACGAACTCAAACTAGACGACAACACTAAGCCTACGCATGAAAAGCCGAGCTCTGTTCGTACTAGGTCCATTTTCCGAGATATCATGAGTCCAAGGGCTGTCAAATCGGTTTTAGACATTGCAATGGACAAAATGACAATTTTACTGACTGGAGCCGATAATTTCCTTAATGGGAAGTCCAATATCGAACCGATCGACCAATTCGCTTCAAATTTCAACATGCTCTTTACTTCACCAGGATCGGTGGCTGTTAATAATTATTACAATATATTTGCTAACTTTTGGGTTAATTTCGACGCTATATCTCAGTTCGTTCGCGGACTCGAAAATCGAATTGTGGTAAGAAGAGTGACATCGTCATCTGCAGCAGATGAGGAAGAAGCCAACGAAATTGTGGAAGAGACGTTGTTGTCACTTACAGCTGCCAACGCCCAACTAGAAGACTTAAAAAATAACCTGAACAACTTACTCCGTCGTCAAGGTATTGCGATCGTTCAAGAAACTGCCAAATCAAAAAGAGCTGACGTCGTGAATGACAGCGAGGACGAAGACGACGAGGAAGAGGACGATGACGAAGATGAAAACCAAGATGAGGAAAATGATGTCAACTCCTTAACACGTCATCAATTCAACTCACCTGATGCTGCTCAGATCAACAGAAAATATTTTACTGCTGAACGTAACGATGACAGCAACGATATCGAATTATCGACCGTTTGATAAGGGAAAGTAAAACTACATTAATTGTGCGTCCGCGTGCAGTCAATGTGATTTAAAATCCCACGAAAAATTTGAATGTATTTAACTTATTGTAAATATTATTGCGTATTTTTCTGTCACTGAAATAAAACAAATAAATCTTGAATTTAACATTCTTTTTATTTTCTCGGCGGAAAAAAAAAATGCGCAGATAGTTTACGGTATTTTACGTTTTTACACGGAAGACAAATCTGAACTCTTGCCCCAAACAAGTCTTCTTCCCTTTAGGGAATAACGTAGGGGAAAATGTATGAGCCAACAGTCTACAGTTTTTTTGCAAGCCCGATCGTTCATCACTCACGTTCACTATTAAACCAGAAATAAAAATATAAAGTCGTGACATTTCTAAGTTTATATGAAGATAAAAAAGGCATCATCAGTCATCATCATTCTCGGTTGGCAGCGGTGGGCGTATAGCGCGTGTAGGGTAGCAATGCCATTATATATTTCGCCGTAAAAATCATCACGAGAGATTACGCAACAGACAGTACTTATTGCATTCAGGCAACGTTTTTAAAGAAAAATAGGGACACCCGTCTAAAAATAAAGGGGGACCAATCTCCTTTTCTTATTTCGAGTATATCTATGATGTTAAGTATTTAATGTTATGGTACAAAGCTCTTCAGTAAGCGGTAGTAAATATTGTAAGCTCTCGTGTATTATTATCGCACGTACGATATAAGAGTGTCAACAAACTGGACCTACTTAGAAACGGTCATTGTGGTAAACATAGGCTAAAAGCTTTGACACGACTATTGTCAGACCGATGTTGAACGAGAAGTAAATATTTTAACGGGATTCCATTCAAACATACGTACTCGTGTTTACCTTTCGCCTCTTCCTGTCATTGTCTGCAAGCCAGATTTTTTTTTTTTTACATAGCTGATTATTCTAAAATTTCTGTATATTTTGAAAATGTGATATAATAATGCCCTACGATTGCTCAATTTTGCCACCGTTCTTGACCTATTAAGTAATTTTCTACTTGCCTCGCTACGACGCGGCCAATGACGGTCAATGACTTCAGGAGTTTAAACCTAGTAGCTTCGATTGGGTTTATTGTTACAAATAACTTACCGTCTTGGAAATGAGTTACGTTATAGCTGTTTTTTAGCGACCCTTCAATTTGGCGTCTATCTTCTGAATGAAAAATATTGAAGCCAACAATATAAAGATCCATTTAGGGGAAAACCCGAGAAATCGTGAACCATTACAGAAAAACTATCCGTGACACTTTTGACAGGAAGCAAAATGGTGTTAATAGATAGTAATGCTTATATCGTGTCATAGTGCGGTAAACACCTAATATAAGAAATACGCGCACCTAATATAGGCCCTACTGGCCCTTGTGTTTAGGGTAGGATTCGAGGTATAAAAGAATGAGAAAGATAAAGGAAGTACACATTGCGTGACCTAACGTGAACGTACTAAACAAGTTAGTCAACACAGCGTAACTGGAGACGAGAGCGAGGGCTGTTTTCGTGTTGGCCTTTTTTTCAGACCTTATAAGGTCGGTTTAAATTCTTGTATGGGTTACAATATGCAGTAGGGCTATAGCTATACATTAAACAAAATTTTGGTTCTTAGTAATAAACCCTTTTTCCCTTAGTCGTGTACAGCAATACCGTGTGTGTAACAACTAACAACTGATGTTAATGACTCTTCTGGCCTAGTTAGAAACAGAATGAACGCATCAGAGCTCTCGATTTTATCATCAAAAGTCGCTGAGTGAGTTTTTTTTTGCTGTAGTTGCTTTTATGTAACTCAAGAAAAAATTATTCTGAATATATATGGAGCTCCCCAACCAGGTAGTCGGCTTTTATAGCTGCAGGGTAAAAAAAACGACAAATGCAGTGATCGTATAAGAACGATAGAAAAGGTTTTCGAGATGTTCAGTCTGAAAGTTCATTTGTGCCGAGAAACAACATCACGTCTACTGCGCACGTGAAGGAAATATAGGAATTGAATCGCCTCTGGCTATGGTTATTTTTTTATTGGTTTCGCCAATAATTTTGTGCTCTTTTTGTTGATTTTCAATCTCAACGCGATGACTGTCCCAATTTATTTGATAACGGGACTACTTCTCACGTCATGGATCTCTCATATCGTCATTCCGACTCACGCTGCTCCTAATTCTTTACGTAGCCCTCAGCAATTGAACTTGCCCGCTGTGCCTAAAGGTATAAATTCTTTAAAAGTTACTGGTATTCAATGAATTCCTTAATTTGCTGCAGTCACAGCACAATTAAATTCACTTTTAATTACCCTTTATTGGATTTCACATAAACTTAAGATGTTTTTTTATTTCAGAACTTATTAAAGATAGTTGGCGCACAGACAAAAGTGTCGATAAAACGTCAGTTCGCAAATCAACTGAAGGCGCCAAATTCAAAGAAAAAGAGTTGCGACTTATTGAATCAGTGATCGGCATCGGCATCGACAAGCTTGCCGATGTACTGACAGGAGTTTCCAATGTTTTGAACTCCAGATCTAATATTGATGCCGTTGACAAATTCATGGCAGCTTTTAACTCACTTTTCAACTCAACAGGAGGGAATAATGTATTTGTTTATTACTACATTTTTTCCAACTTTTGGGTCGTTTTCGACGCCGCTGCAATGATATTTCGAGTGTGGGAAGATCGATTCAAAGAAAGGGAATCCAACGTCGAGGCCCTACAAACTCAACAAGAATCCGATAGTCAAATTTTAGAGACGTTGGAAGCTCTGAGTGAAGTCAATGCTAGGCTGGCTGTATTAAAAGACAGTCTGAACAGTTTAGTACGTCGTAAAGACATTCAAAGAAAGGGACTTGCTGCACTGAAACAAGGTTTTGAGAAGAAAACAATTTACTTACACTCGGGACTTGATGTGATAGACGACGACAGCGTTGATGAAGAGGATGAAGAGAAAGAAGATGAAGACGAGGGACCGATGGATGAAGATGGAACGGAAGACGCAAATTCCTCACAGGAAGATACTGGTACTCTAAGTGACAACAGACAGGACACGAATCAAAGTATTTTAGTCAATCAGGAATTTGGTGAAAATGATATCCCGGAATAAACACAAACTTTACTTACTACTTACCTTGTGGACAAATTTGTAATGGTGTCAGCTATTTATTGTAAAAACGAAAATTTATCTAACGCTGAATGTTCTTAAATGCCGTGTTTTATTTATTATGTAATTGCGCGAAATATTTTTTATTTATTTCAGTGTTTGTTGTTTGAATAACCCAAATTGCCAATAAATGATTGCAACACCATTTATTTAGAGAAGAAAGAAGTTTGCTGCCATCTAGGAATAAATAAAAAAACAAGAAGGGAAAATCAATGCTTTAAGAATTTCCCACCAGAGAGACTTACAAACGGAACTAGAAAGTCGAAACTCGAATGTGGGAAAATCGCTAATCAGCAAGTCAGCAAGCAACTCACGCAGTTGGCAGAATGTGCTTAAAAATAAACAGTTAAGCAACGGCTGAACGACAGCTGCCTACGCAGAACAGTGTTGGGAATTCTTCAGCCTTTGTGTTAGATAATTCTCATAAGGAGTACACAAATCAAATCTGTTCGCAAAAAGTTTTCTGTTGTCAGTTTGTGTTATCCATTAGCAGCCTATCCGTTCCCTATCCACGTGGTTGAGAGAAAGCGAACAAGTCAGGGAAATGTTATAAACAGCTTAGTATTCCCTTGTAACTATCGGCGCAGAAGTGAGGCAATGGTTGTGTCACCTGCCTTGGTTGATATGCAATCTTGCCATGCTGAAAAAGAGTGAGTGATATTACAAGACAATTTTGAACTATGTGTCTTTATCGGGCCAAGTACCTAATGAAGTAAACTCAAACGTTCAGTGTATGCCTTCCCAACCTATTTGATCTGTCAGAAACTATTAAGCCTAGAATAACAAGAATTTCAATCTCAGGTCTATGTCAGGAAAAGCAGTCACATCAATTTGAACAGCAGTTGCTTGCAGTTGGGACCAAGACGAAATGTGAAAAGGTCCTTTGTCAAGAGACATTATCAGTTAGGAGTAGTTGGCTCTCATAGCCTTTGGACAAAAGAACATAGAGGTATGAAATAAACCACAAATCTTTTCATAAAAAGCTAAAAGTTCATTTTGTATTAGGCAACAAAAGATTATTTCAGATGGAGGAATCTGAACCCAAAGTAGAGCCTGAAGAACAGCCAACCGGTGACGAGTTTGATCGAAGTGGCGTTAAAAATTAAAGAAAGAAGAAGAAGAAGAAGTCTTTGAAACACAACAGTCGCCGGTGAAAACCTTCACTTCAAACTACTCCGCAACCAACTCGTCACACTATCTTCTGAGTGAAAAATATATTGAAGCCAATAATATGAACATACACATTTGGGGAAAACCCGAGAAATCGTGAACCATTATACAGAAAACCATTCGTGACACTTATGACAGGAAGCAAAATTGTGTTCATAGTAATGCTAATGTCATAGTGCGGTCAACATCAGCTTAGCTATAAGCAATACGCGCACCTAATATATAGGCCCGTGTAGTGTTTAAGGTAGGATTGCAGGTATATATAAAAGAATGAGAATTAAAAAAAAGGAAGTACACATTGCATGACCTAACGTGAACGTATTACATATAAACAAGTTAGTCAAGACAGCGTAGCTGGAGACCAGAGCGAGGGTTCATGTTGACGTTTTTACAGTCCTTATAAAGTCGGATTAAATTCTCGTATGGGTTGCAATATGCAGTATATACGTACATTAAACAAACTTTTGGTTTTTAGTAATAAACCCTCTTACCCTTAGTCGTGTACAGCAATACTGTGTGTGTAACAACTGATGATTTTAATGACTCGTCTGGCCTAGTTAGAAACAATAATAATGAACGAATCAGAGCTCTCGATTTTATCATCACTAGTCGTTGGGTGAGTTCTTTGCTGTGGTTGCTTTGATGCATGTAATTCAAGAAAAACATTCTGAACATATATTTGAAGCAACCCAACCAGGTAGTCGGCTTTTATATAGCTGCAGGGTAAAAAAAAAACGACATATGCAGTGATCGTATAAGAACGATAGAAAAGGTTTTCGAGATGTTCAGTCTGAAAGGTCATTTGTGCCGAGAAACAACATCACGTCTACTGCGCACGTGAAGGAAATATAGGAATTAAATCGCCTCTGGCTATGGTTATTTTTGTATTGGTTTCGCCAATAATTTTGCGCTCTTTTTGTTGATTTTCAATCTCAACGCGATGACTGTCCCAATTTATTTGATAACGGGACTACTTCTCACGTCATGGATCTCTCATATCGTCATTCCGACTCACGCTGCTCCTAATTCTTTACGTAGCCCTCAGCAATTGAACTTGCCCGCTGTGCCTAAAGGTATAAATTCTTTAAAAGTTATTGGTATTCAATGAATTCTTTAATTTGCTGCAGTCACAGCACAATTGAATTCACTTTTAATTAAGTATACTTCTTGTTGGATATGTCACATAAACTTAAGATGTTTTATTTCAGAACTTCTCAAAGATAGCTGGAGCGCAGACAAAAATGTCGATAAAGTGTCAATTCGCAAATCGCAGTCAGGTGCCAAATTGGAAGAAAAAGAGTTGCGACTTATTGAATCGGTGATCGGCATTGGCATCGACAAGCTTGCCGATGTACTGACAGGAGTTTCCAATGTTTTAAACTCCAGATCTAATATTGATGCCGTTGACAAATTCATGGCAGCTTTTACCTCACTTTTCACCTCAAAAGGAGGAAATAATTTATATGTTTATTACCTCCTTTTTTCCAACTTTTGGGTTGTTTTCGACGCCGCGATAATGATATTTCGAGTGTGGGAAGATCGATTCAGAGAGAGGCAATCCAACGTCGAGGCCCTACAAACTCAACAAGAATCCGACAGTCAAATTTTAGAGACGTTGGAAGCTCTGAGTGAAGTCAATGCTAGACTGGCTGTATTAAAAGACAGTCTGAACAGTTTAGTACGTCGTAAAGACATTCAAAGAAAGGGACTTGCTGCACTGAAACAAGGTTTTGAGAAGAAAACAATTTACTTACACTCGGGACTTGATGTGATGGACGCCGACAGTGTTGATGAAGAGAATGAAGAGGAAGAAGATGAAGACGAGGGACCGATGGATGAAGATGGAACGGAAGACGCAAATTCCTCACAGGAAGATACTGGTACTCTAAGTGACAACAGACAGGACACGAATCATAGAATTTTAGTCAATCAGGAATTTGGTGAAAATGATATCCCGGAATAAACACAAACTTTACTTACTACTTACCTTGTGGACAAATTTGTAATGGTGTCAACTATTTATTATAAAAACGAAAATTTATCTATCGCTGAATGTTCTTAAATGCCGTGTTTTATTTATTATGTAATTGCGCGAAATATTTTTTATTTATGTAAGTGTATGAATGAGAATGACCCACATTGCTAATAAATGATTGCAAAACCATTCATTTAGAGAAGAAAGAAGTTTGCTGCCATCTAGGAATAAATAAAAAAACAAGAAGGGAAAATCAAGGCTTTAAGAATTTGCCACCAGAGGGACTCGCAGACGGCAAATTCGTCTGCACTCTGCAGTCGGAATTCGGAACTCGAAATTAGTACAACAGGCAAGCAACAATGCAACAGCAACTCAGAATTGGCTTAAGCAGTCAATCATATAGTGTTGAAAATGTTTCAGCCCTTGTGTTAGATAATTCTATTTATTAAGGACTACAAAAATGAAGTCCTTGTCGCCGAAATAAATTTTCTTTTATCAGTTTGTGTTATCCAATGGTGTCCATTCCCCATACACGTGGTTTAGACGCAGAAGTGCGACAATGGGTTTATCACCTGCATTGGATATGTAATCTCGCCATGCAGAAAAAGAGTGAGTGATACAAGACAATTTTGAACTATTTTGTCGTTATCAGGACAAGTACCTAATGAAGTAAACTAAAAAGGTCAGTGTCAGCCTTCCCTACCTATTTGATTTGCCAGAAACTATTTAGCTTGTAATAACAAGAATTTCAATCTCAAGTCTATATCAGGATCAGCAGCCACATTATCAATTTGAACAGCAGTTGCTTGCAGTTGGGTGCAAGATGAAATGTGAAAAGGTCCTTTGTCAAGAGCCAGAGTCGGGTGGATCCCATAGCCTTTGGACAAAAGAACATAGAAGTATATGAAATAAACCACAAATTTTTTCATAAAGCTTGATAAAGCTAATAGTTCATTTTATATTAGGCAACAACAAATTATTTCAGACAGAGGAATCTGAACCCAAAGTAGAGCCTGAGGAACAGCCAACAATATTTAATCTACACTCCTTGAGACTGGCATATAATGGTGGTGTCCACTTATGTTTCTGTAGGAGTCACTGTCAAGGAAGAAAGCAGACTTGGCAGTTGGCACCCCTCTCCAAATTCCAAATTCCCATTAGCAGCTGACAACATTTTCAAGTTGGTCATGAATGGCCAGTGCAAGAGCCACCAGCAGACTAACAAGTTAGTAGTAATACGTCTTTGCTCAACAAGACCCGATCGTTAGAGGAGAGCCACCGCAAATTGTAAATGTCGCGCAAGTTCTCCATTATTGGTTGTCTGGCGAGTTAAAATGATCGTGCAGTACATGTGGCAACCACACCACCATGCTGCAGACAGTTAGTTCTACTCTCCGTTGCCTGCCATTTCATGGATCTTAATTGGACCAAGATTATTTGACGATCGTCAAGCCGTCAGTGAAAGCGACTATACCAACCATGTTATCTCAATCATGGTTGCTTGCATCTGCCCCATTGTTTTACAATTGAATGTGAGGAGCGAAAATGGTGAACAAGAAAGGAAGAAGAATTAAGAATTAGAAGGTGCATCAACTACATACTGCGCATTGCACCAAAGGCATCAAACAGAAAGTATTAGAATAACATTTTGATTTATTTTTGATTCCCTAACGAATGAACATTTTATTCTTGAACCCATGAATGAAGAATTCCGTCGTCACGGTCAATGGAGTTGTCATCTTGTTGGTGCAGAATCATTTAGGTGATTCCCTTATGCCTCAATCAACTAGCTTTCTTCAAGAACAGCTCGGGAGCGGATGCTGGCTCGTGACAATCAGCCAAGAAGCAACAACAAACAAATAAAGAAAATGTTGACGTGTTTGCGTGAGCAGGAGAAAACGAAAAGGTGTGACCCCGAAGTGGAGACTACTATCTCGCTACCGTGGCCTTAACGATGATCATGTCCATCCTTTCGTTGGTCTAGCAAAGTGCAGCTCTCGTGACAGACTGGTTATTAATTTGATGCTGTTGGCCGCCGCCCAAATCGTTTTAGACATATGATACGACACCGTGGTTAATTCCTAGATATCCAGTTATCCACACACTGCTTTTGAAAACTAACATTTGATTTATTCGACATTTTTTTAAGGATCCGAAAGAGAATCCATAGTTTCAAGAACTGGCCGGATGTCAAGTCTTGCATCAACTTCGCAGCTTGTAAAGAACTGGCGGCCCTTTCATCAATAATGGCTAAGTAGGCTAATAGAAAACATTTTGACTTTGATTCCCTAGTAAATTATTCTTGTCTTTTTTTTTCAACAGGAAACACTTCAGTGAAGAAGTCTTCATCTTCACGCTCAATAGGTGCGACGCGGACCGCCGACGTGAGTTGCTGATTTTGCTACTTTTTAGTGACCAGTGTCCACTGCAGACAAACTTCCGCCTGCGAAGTCCCTCTGCTGACAGCACAAGAACTTCATGGTACGAGTACGTTGGAAGCAACGGGGACATCTGGCAGGAAGAAGGCGAACACTCAGACGTACCATGAACCCATGACTAATTTTTTAAAAATCTTTACGGTTTGCGGTTTACGTATCAACAATAATAATATACTATTACTTATTCTAGATCGAATGTGCCTTGAATGCTTCGATAATGTTTTCAATTAGATAAAACAAGGGATTATTTCTATTGAGAAAGGTTACTATAAATGTTGAAAGCTTTAAACTTTTAAATTTAAAACAGAATTTCAGAACATACGCAGACAGGACCCTAGCGCTCACTAAAGTGACACCATCGTGAAATAATAGCTTCAACTCTATGCATCTCAAACGAAAAACAGAACGTCCAATCGCATTCTTTTTGCTTTACAAGTCTGGGCCGTCCATGGACAAGGGGGAGGAGCTCCAAGCACGACGCTCACTGTGTGTGAAAGTGATGAAAAAGGGAACGCAACAGCGACTGTATTCAAGTAATTTCTGTGTCGTTGGATCATTCACAGCTAGTGCCAGTCAGTTTTGGCGAGCGGTACGCTTGTTTTTTTTCGTGCTTGATAGGTATCACTTACTGTAAGTGAATTCAATCATTTCCTTTGGTTTCGTGTCATACATTAAGTGCATTGAAATTCTCGATGAAATCATTTTAAACTTCGATTCCATTTGTTAGTTCAAAAGATAAAAATGAACAAGTTCATTGCCGTGTACACTGCGTTTAGTCTGTTGGCGATTCTCATAGCCGACGAAGCGACCAAACCGTCGTGGGATAAAAGTGAACAACCGTCAGCAGTTATGGCATTTAATTCTAACAATGAACGGCCGAGCAACGACGTAGAAGAAATAGAAGATAACCTCGAGTCTGAGCTCGAATTGAAGAGAATGATTCACTTTGTCACGCCATTGATGGCCATCTTTCAGCAACAGAAAACAATATCGGGAGTGACGCGACAAAAACGATCTTCTGCAGAAATAAATCCCGATGAACTCAATGGTACCGAAGATTTTAATTCATCGCTCATGAAGATGGTGGAAGAAGGCCGGAAGCGAGGTTCAGGCCGGCGACCAATGTACAAGTCTTCATCTCAACCAATACAGCCCGATCGTAGTGGATACGGATATGGCGACTCTTATTCTTCGGGCTCTAGTTACGGAGGAGGTGGTGGCGGTGGAAGTTATGGTTGTTGTGATAAAAAGGATGTAAGAGTTATACGATTGGTTGTCTTAAACTTAAATTGAATTGCGCTGTTTATTTTTTGTACAGGATCTGTTACCAATTCTTGCCTTAACAGCACTGTCTCTATTACTTCTCTACTTGATTGCGATCGCCACGACGACGACAACCGCAGCAGCTCGAATAAAAAAACGATCGCATGGATCGATCGATGACAACGATCTAGTAGACGACGAAAATGTTGAGCCTGACATCGGTAAGTTATTTCATATTTATTGGTGGATGATAAGGGGTGGCACACTTGACGGATATAATGGTTCAAAAAGGCGGTACATAAATCACCAATTTAATAGCTAAATCGTCAGCATGCAATAAGATTAACTTTCTTTCAGAAAAAGACCGGAGGATATTGCTTTCATATAGTCTAGGAAATATATTGCCTGGTCTCGTTAGTCGATAGCTGATAGGAAATTATATTGACGTAGTCTTGTTATTGAGCTTTGTCCCGTTACAGCGTGAAACGTTATTACCAACAGTGTTGGCTGTGTCGGCAGGTTAGTATATTATGACTGTTCGGCCGTTGGGTTTTTGCACTACAGGCAACTACAGTCTACAAGTCAGTGTCAAAAGAAAATAGAATATATTTTATGTGGTTTATAAAGTTAAGCGCATAGATCCGGCAGGTAAGAGGAGGAGCACTGACCTGAACTCCCTAGTACATTTTTAAGCTCCACCGCGCCAAGAGCGACTTAAAAGAGCGACATCGAACAACGAAATTAGTCGGAATTTGGCATCAAGCAGAGAGCTGTCTATTATATGCACTTTCCTTTTCGCAACTCAATGAAATTCGGTTGCAAGCAAATGAAATCGTATAGCATAATAACGCTTCGCATTTTCCCTATACATAATACATAATACGTTGATTTTATTTTGCAGAATTGTTGGATCCCCCCACCTGGGTTTCAATGGTAGATGAGTTCTGGAAATCTGGCGAGGATGAAGCCAGTGACGTTTGCGCTCTTAAAGCTCTCTGCCGAATGAATCGCCTGGCCCTCAACTCACCTGGATCGACTGGCTTGGCCGTTTCCTTGTCCAGTGTTCCACTCAGCTACTTGCTCCATCACAGACATCAGAGCGGTTTCTTGACTTATTTGGACGCTTCGTTAATGGGCCGCTATGGAGAAAACTGCAGCAACATGTTCAGTAGCTGCCCGCGCCTTAATTAAGCTTCAAACGATTCAAAATTCTCGTATGCTATTACCTCGTAGCAGACAAAATGTTACAATATCATATTACAATTGTTTGAAATTTCGAAGATGTAATAGCACAAACCAAATTTCTTTATCGACAATTCGACATTCAAGATCCTGATCAGCAAAATCTTTAACTTTAGTATGTGACGTTCTATGTTGATTTTTGTTATTTATTTTATTTTTACTAGGGTTAAGGATGGGGATAACATGTTGCACAAAGTAAACATGACACACAGTTAAAGTGTTACCTGTTATCAGGGGATATTAAATGAAGTGAGTGAGTGCTGTGGTACACAAATACACTGTGCGTTTGGGAACAAATAACAAAATAAAATATCTCATCTTCCTTCAACATCCATTTTTTTTTTTAAATACGAAGCGATACATACATATAAACATAAATACATACACGATAAGACCTATTAGCTGCCATCGGATGCAGCATGCATGCTAAACATTATATAATTGTAATACATTTTCAATATAACTTGAACCAATGACTTAAAGTTTATAATATCATCTCAAAGAATATTTCATTTTCTTAGTACGGGATGTCCCCTGGACAATTAAGAAATTCTAAAATTATATATACTAAATGTTCAAAAACGTTATTTTTAACATTCTTATAATGTCATTAATTCAACTAAATTTTTTTAAGTCTTTTGATACAACGATATAACTGCATACATAAAATGTTGTATGGTTGTCTTACCATGAGAAGGCAATAAGAACCAAGGCGAAATATAGCATACAAGGAAGATGTAAATGTATAACATTTATTCCATGTCAATCCCCGCTCTTTCTAGATTGGATCTTTAAAAAAAAACTACATAACGGAAATGAAATTATAGCTATATAGCTAAGGTTTCCAAGAAATAAGATTTATGTGCGAATTCTTTAGAAGGGAATATGTGCGCGTCTCCTAACCGCTTAAAGTGGGGATTTAAAATCGTTGCATGTATAAATACAATTTATCATCCAGAACTATTAAGGATCACTCGAGCGAGTTACCACCAATCTATTATACTATTGAGATGTGGAGTTTATTTAAATAGTCGAAATAGTCAATATAATTTATTGTGAATGTCTCGGTGAATGTGACGGTTGATCAACGATGCGCGGGATTTCATTGTAAAACAGTTTGTATTTGTTAAAACTTGACACCGCACTCCATTGTCCAACGAACTATGAGTGCTAGATTATTATACGAGATAAAGCTTTCAGGCAGCAATCAGCATCAAAAAATGTTCCAATCCCATTTAACTGATGTGGGACCTTTCCTCTTTTATTAGTTTATTATTCAGTCCAGCAAGACAAGATATATAAAAAAAAACAAAGCGCTGACAACGGACCGTCCATATTTAATCAAAATTTTACATCTCTGTGCTGGAACAAAGCTGACAATAAAAATGAAGTATATACGAATAATTACTTTATGCATCATTTGTTTCGAATCTACAGACAAGGAAATGCAAAACAACAGACAGGTGCTGAACGAGTTGACGGCCAAGATCTTTTCACGCTGGCGTTCCGTCGCAATGCCTCCCGCTAATCTTGCATGACCAAATCCATCCATCCATTTCAACACGTTTTTTTAGATTGTTGGACGCGTCTGAGTTAACGGGAGCGGGACACATATAGGAGCACAGCAGCGTGCATAATAGCGTCAATAATATGAGCGGCCTATATGCTGCTATATATTATAAGTCCTGAAAGTTGTAAATCACTATGCAACCGTTTGATGCTGTCGACTGAATCTGAGAGTGCTGCACAACGGGATTTTTCATTGTGATTCACTCTTTAATTTGTAAAACCGTATTTTTTGAGGGTTTTTTTTTAAATTTTTTCTACTCACGAGTTCTGATGGCTCTCTGCTGGACAACGTGGATCAATAAGGTTCAACTGTCGACGCTGGCGGAAAAATTTGAATTGTTGTTGGGACCGTTATATCCGTATTGCCAGGCATAATACGTGATGTTCGACGATTCGGTAGTTTGTCGCACATTCCCCTTGGCGTTGAAGCGTTTTCACAGACGCGCGTACATTTCGAAATCCAGTCGCGTTTCAAAACAAATCTCTCTTGCCAGTGTATTACCGTGTATTACTCAGCAGCATTTCATAAAAAGTTCACCCGACGTATTTAGCTTTCAGGTTCGCTTCCAGCAGATTACAGCCCATAAGAAACAAGAAGTCAATGGCCTGAACATCGGAGCTTATCGGCATATACGTACTCCTAAAGGTATAGTATAACACAAGGAGACAAGGATGAACTTACAAAGTTGCCGCAGGAGATGACGACCGACTGCTTTACTCAGGCTTTATACTATCTCACGCCAGGTAGGGAACCTATATTAGTTACTCAACTTCTTAACTCAACTATCGTACATACAAAACGGAACATATGTTGCAGCTAGACGACATCTAAGGAAACGAAATTATTTATATACCGGCTATACTTAAATTGAATTAGTAAATGTTGATTCCCTGTGGCACATGAACAGTATGCGTAAATGTAGCATACTCTTTAAAGAAAATGTTAGAAACAATCAGGCTGCATGTGCCAAGTTGTTGGATAAATAAACGTCCACTCACCTTCTTATTTTGAAATTATAAAGCGGTTTTTATTAGTTGAAAGGAATCAACAGCCAAGATACAAGATTACAAATTATTCGTTTGGCAAAACTCGGTAGAAAAACAAGAAAAGATAATCTGGTTGTATAACCTAAGGCTGATAATTACGTCAACCGCGAGCGACGCAATATTCTAAATATTGAGCTAATTGAAATTTGAATAACACATCCAGGCGTCACATTCATATAATTGAAGTCGCCCGAAGCACAAGTATATAGGACTATAGGTATTGTCATTATATATCTCACGACACTGCAACAAGCAGCAGCATCCAATTAAAGTGTTGAAAAAGTGTCAGACATAGGAAATTCTGTTAGAACATCTGCCTTTTGGTCATCTACAAGATGTGTACTATTTTCTCCAACATCTTACACATAAGCATCTTTATTCACACTTTTGCTGGTGAACGCTGAAACGAAATGCATCATGACGAATTCTCACACAACAAAGAAGTCGGCGTGAAGAGGTTCCCTATAAATCGTTCAAGTGTGGCAGCAGGTGCATTGCGCGTGATCTCCCGCTGAAGTCACTTTGTTCAGAAACCACCCTTGAAGCAACGCAGTCCTTATTTTCGTTGAGAAATCGAAAAATAAGGCGCCACCTTTAAAAAAAATCCTGCGGTTATTCGCTTCGGTTGATATTACTCCTCTGTTATTACACACCAATGTCGCATAACGGTTTCTATAAGCCGAAAAAATGTTTGATGGACAAAGGACGAGCATCCCTACACGAATATATTCATGTCTTTATATTGGTTGATGATAAAGGAGTTGACAGCTGTTAAGGGATTAAGATATAACAAACAAGTAGGATGACGGGAAAAGGTCATTTGCAATGAAAAAGACGAATTCGTGCAGTGCGATACAGTTAGCTTAAATAGCATCAAATTATGTCTTGCTAATAACGATGTAAAAATGATGGCTCTGCATCATTCCGCTAGTTTCACATTTCGCCAACGTTCAGGTCACTCATTTGTTTTATCGTGTTTTATTTCCTAAAAGAGTTGGCAATCAGAGGATTCCCTCCGAGTTCCTGCTGCTGTCAGTCGGCGCAATCATCACACGTGAATTCCCGTCGTCGTCGTCCCGTTATACCTGGCCGTTATGCTGCGCCAACGCTTCAGGTCGCTGTCTTAGTGATCGTATTTCCTTTACCAGGCGAAATATCACAAAATAGACTGCTGCCTGATGCAGCACGGAATTACCCATCTCCTTGTATTTGAAGCGAGACGTGAAAAGGCGGGAGAAATAAACGTTGCCGAACCTACTGCCTGGTAGCGATGTTTTTTTAAAGCGGAGGAAAAATAAAATGTTTTATTAAAAGAGAAGAAAGACTGGTTCGCTAAGGGAACTACGATGCAAGCTGTTTCTTGCAGCCCAGCACTGGAAGATGGGAATATCCTGCCAGTCTCTCACCGACCGAGCCACTGTGCACTGAAAGAGCGCTCGCCAGGTAACTGTCATTTGACTGTCTCTTCAGTATTATATTTTGGTTCTATCTTTGTTTTTGTCACATAATAGGCAGGTCGTTGACGCAACACGTCCGTCATCTGACACTTCGTGTACAAACTGCTTTATTTGTTTTATTATCACAAAACATATAATCAATCAAGCTGTCACAAATTTCAATAGATTTTCATTTTAATCGGAGAATGAATTTTAACACTCGTCGTCGGAGCCGGGTGCTGGACTGCTGGTTTCTCATGGCTCTTGTCGTGACGGTAATTCACGGGCAGATGGACAGGCAAGTTCCATCCCAGCAGCGCTATCAACATCCGTTTAGCGACCATCAACAACAAAACCGGGAGATGGACGAATTCGACCAGTACAACCAAGAAAGATTCGATGAGAAATTCGACAAGCCTTTCGGTCCTAGGCCTCAGCGACCACCGTCTTATTACGGCATGGGCAATAAAGTCGGCCGAATGGGAGAGGACTTCAAGCTCCGCATGCAAAATTTGAGATCGATGATCAGCGGACAAATAACGCGAAGCAATTCTTACGAAGGATCATCGTCTTCCAGCAGTTACGCTGGATGCTGCGAAAAGCTGGACTTTCACACCGTCGTACCCGGCTTCGTCCTAGTGGCCGTCTCCTATGCACTTCTCTTTCTGCTCAACGCCACCGTCACCAGCGGACGCCGTCGCCGGATGGTCACATCGTCAAAAGAGGAAGAAGAAAGTAAGTAATTTATTCACTATTATTCCTTTTAAATTTTCATGTGTCCAGTGTACGGGGCTGCTGAGTGTGTGTAGGATTGCCAATGAGTTGTAATACCGATACAGATTCGGTTGCACAATGACCGCGTGGGTAAACGAGCGAAAAGAATTGACACTTTAAATGTAGTCTACAATAAGTGGGAAGGTATATAGGAATAAGGCAGGTATACGGGATTCACGCATGAAAAAGAGGCGGAGTCGTCAAAAAAAGATACCGCTGCAAAGAAGTAGGAAACCCGTTACAATAGACCTGATAGTAATTGCCGTCTATGGGACGTACGAGAGGCTGCTGCTGGCCGCTGCTGCTGGCCACTGCTGTAAATGCGTCGGCCGTCATTCACTAGCTGGACGATTGCAACGTCGGTTCTGTTTGTCCGTGACAATATCAACGCAGTTGAAACATCACGTGAATTTTCTGCAGTTGGCGAAACAAATTAGTAGAACTTTTTTCCAATATCGGCGGTGTGAAAAGAAAAACAGAAATGAAGAAATTAGTTTTTGTTTTGATGGGACTAGTGTGTTCTCTGGTCATCGTTTCTCATCCGACTTGTGGCCAAAACGGATTCGATGAAGCGCTAGAGGTCACCGACGAGTTTGAAGACAGTGCGAAAGTCGAAACGACGATCGACGATGAACTGGAATCTGAGCGTCAGCTCAAAAAGTTGTTGAAATTCGTTACCCCGTTGATGGCGATCCTGAGGAGAAATCCTGGCAGTCGAAACCAATCTCTGCTCCCTGCTGCTGCCGCTCGTAAAAATAATAAGCGAAAGTACGTTGACCCATATTACGACGACTACAATTTGGATCGCAATGGTTACGATCAATTTGATCGAAACGGGTACGGTGGTGGTGGCGGAGGTTACTGCTGCCAGCAAAAGGACGATTTGCTGCCCTTGCTGGCCCTCCTTGGCCTGGCAGGGTTGTTGCTCTATTTGATCGTGATCGCAAGTACGACGACAGCGGCTCCTGCGCGCAATAAGCGCTCAGACGACAATAGCGACGACCAAGACAACTGGATCATTAATGATGAAAATATTGGTAAGGCGATTTGTTGAATTTTTTTTGGTGATGTGGTGAACAGCCACCTGCTGCTACATATTATGTCTCACAAGAATCTGATTTGATAATGCCCATCTGTTGAAAGTGTTTAGGCCCTACACATTGTATTATTACTATATCATCTCATTTTTGTTCTATTATTGAGACATTCAAACAATTGTTGGCCACATAGTACCGGTAGTATAGTTAATGTATGGTCGGTTAACCACCTGCTGCATAGACCGCTATATACCCAAAACTATAGTCTGTATATGCCAGCAAACAAATATGCTATACAGGCCTAATTTATAACTGGTTATTTTGGCGTACGATAAGACAACGATTTGTAATTCAATCTATTTACACTTGGGACGATGATCAAAATAATCGCAGGGGACGTCGTTTTGAAAATAACTTTGACATTATGTCCTTTTGGGTTTTACTTTCTATCGGCGTCGGCGGGTTGCGTATTCGCCTTTTTTTTTTTCTTCTTCCGCATCGTAACGACTATACCCAATGGCTAGTGCAATAGCGTGTTAACTGGCCATATTCATAGTCACAGTCAGCTGGCGAGAATAGAATATGAAAACACAACTTTTACACAAGCGGTTACGAGAACTTTGTAAGCTGTTCGTTTATAAAACGAGACTTGCGCGTTTAAACTTTTAGTACAGTTTGATCGTTCATTTTCTTTGTGCACGTATAAGAATATCTTCGTCTGTATTTTTCAAATGTGATCCTTTGTGACGTAAAATATCCAAAATACCAGTGATCGATTTAAAATAACAATTGCATTAACACGGAGTTAATCAGGCTCGTTTGTGTTAACATATGGTTAGGCTGATATAGCTATCAAATCAATTGATCGAGACGCACTGTCTTATATGCGCACTTAATCGCGCATCATTCGTTTTACATGGGTAACAGCCTCCTGTCTCCTCTTATAAACAGTCGCCCAGCACATTTTTAAAAGTTTTTTTTTTGCATTGGGTTTTCCTGAAGTCCGACCAAGTTCATTTGCCATTCAAAAATCGACTGAATTTGACAGGTATACGAGTACGTTGCCCTCTATTTTAAGTGACTCCCCGTAAGCACTTTCGTTCAGATCCTAGTCCATTTTCTGTGTGTTTTAAGCTGACACGACCTGTCAGAATGTTTTTGAGAAAAAAAGAGTAAAAAGAAAAAGGAAACTCGTAAAAATGAAACACCCGTAAAATGACATTTATGTTTCGCTATAGTTAGCCAAGCAGAGAGCCGATATGTTTGTTGTTCAGTCGCTGGAACGCGCATCCCCTGCTGATGTGTGGGGCGGATTTTATACCTTGCGGTAGCGTTCGGTTGTAAAGCGGAGATGAAGGAAAAAAAAGTTTTTAAAACGTCGACGGTGCTTTAAAAATATCATATAAGCTATACTTTCCTTCCTTTTTACGTTTACGGTTAACGTTTTCGACATTTCTGTCTGATCGCGGTGCTTAACTTTTTGATTTACATGTTCTTTTGTTTGTTCTCCGTGTTTTTTTGTTTGTTTTTGAAGAAATGACATTTTGATTGATACATCCCACATTTAATTGCCGCTTGCCAGATGAAATTATTTTTAAAACCACCGGAACAATTTTACAAGAGGAAACGTAAAGCGGAAGACGCATATAAAATACTCAACTCAACAGCATGAATAAAATTGAAAAATCACGTCCACTTTGGTGGCCCACCACTATATCTCCTATTGCTGTTTTCCAACTAGGATTACTTCCGTGTTATAGTCTAAAAACATAATTGAATTGGAGTTGCTATAGACGACCCTGAACATTCCATTTGTATCACAGAGAGAAAACAAAAATATCCTGAGATAAAAACAAACGAGAAATGTATAGCTGCAGGGTTAAGAAAAAACCCATAGTAATGTAAATCTCGTATCTCTTATTATGGACAGAGAAGAGACGCCAAAGCAAAGTGGGTGCGAAGAACTCACAGATGAGGAAAAAACACTCACACTTGTGGTGACACCCCGTTATTATCCCCTAATGTTGTTTTTTTCTCGTGCTATAGTAGCACGGCTTTTCTTTTCAGCAGAGAAAAATTCTTATTTATACTATAATCATTATCAATTCTCAGCCATTATATTTTTCTAGCCTGGTATATGGCGCGCGGTAGAGCCGATTATTACGGCTGAGAGACTCTTTGGGTTTTTTTTGTGTTCTTCAGTCGACAGTGTCGAAGCGGCAGTCTAGTCGCTTTGTCGTCCAATATCGCAATCTATACGCAGAACGTAATTGGAAAGCGTTGGCGCTTGTTGTGCTGTGTGTTATTCGTTTGCAAAAAATGATTTCGACTTGGTCGTCAATTTGAGAACCAAGTTCTATTCCAGCCAAAATGGACAAAGTGTCTTTGGTGCTAGTTACGGCGCTGTTGGTCTTCATCCTGGCAGTCCAAAAGGTTGAACTCGGGTCGGAGACGTTATTGTACGACGATGACGTGAACGAAAATAACGAATTCGCCTCTGCCTGGTTAGACAGGGCCGACAAGACTTATTACCAGGACTATGACCAAGATTATGTGTACTATGATGAAAAGGTGCCCAGCTTGTATTTACCGCTAAAGCTACTGCCGTTGATCGTGATCAACATCGTCCTTTTTCTGGTTCTCTTCGTGGCGGCATTTGCCACCAGCACAGCAGTGAGTGGCAAAAGGAAACGATCCGTCACGCCGGATAACGACTGCTGCGAGACGGACATCACAGCATATAATGACGGTAGCTTATATATATTTGTGTTATGTTCCCGTTACCTACAAACTTGTCATTTATTAAATATCGGCTGGACGAGCGGGCCTTTGTGCTGTACAAAAGTTTTGACGAGTTCTGTTTTCAGTGTACAAGTGTATACTGCTGACTATTTGAAAAATGTTGTACATTCAGCCATTCGCTATTCACGGCTGGACGGGGTTCGGTTAAACTGAAGGTGAATGGAACACGACGAGTGCTGGTGTGCGCTCGTGAGAACCATTGACCATTAAACGGACTGTGACCGAAGGGTTTCCGATATTTCTTCGCGCTTACAGTTCTTTCTTTGTGTAAAGCTGTAGAAATCGAAATTACAGAAAGCTTTCCAAAACCATCATATACGTTGTGTATCTCGTGTGTGCGGTTTTCCCGACAACGTAATGTATATTCCTATGCCTGCTGGATCAACATTATATGCTACTTGTAGAGTGTTAACTCGTGCCGTGATGCACAATCTCGACAAGATAACTGGCACTATCCCGGAATGTGATTGATGGTGGGTCTAATCACTAGCGTTTAGAAGCTAGAAGCAAAATTGTTTTTTACAAGGGCGTATGTATTTTTATGTTTAACTAGATATTTACTAGTCCAATGATGAAGTTACTGATTGTAGCCAATAGGAGGGACTGGATTTTATCATTTTAATTTCCATCAAGATCGCGCTTGGAATTTCGTCTGATTTTTCTTTGTTGGCCGTTTCGTGCTATAAATAATAACGGTACGAACTCAACCAGGGTATTCGAGTTCAAGAACCAGCAACCTTTTAGAGAGGCGGAGCGTAAGATGAGTGTTGGATAGGAGGAGTTATCTTTACACTTACTTTGCTGCTGGACGTGATATTCCTATACGCAGTGCCCGCTACCAAGATAGCCAAACGCTATACGTTTCCAGGGAGTTGCCAATCTCGCTTCATGTCCGTCATTCTTTAGTGAACTGAACGCTGCAGCGCTAGTGTTCAGTCTTCTCATTTTTTTTTCGGTTTCTCCACGTATCGTAGAGCTCTGTGTTTTCTCTCCCATCGTCCGGTTGTTTGTTTCTTGTTCCTGTTGTGATTTATTAAATAACAATGACCAAATCAAGCGCTTTTGTTGGGCTGAGTATCTGCCTGTTTCTCGTGATGGGATCGCTGAGCCAAGAGGCCAGCACCAACAATCAAACGAGTCTAGACTCTGAGAACGAATTGAAACGCATGTTGGTGTTTGTCCGACCACTAATGGGCATCCTGAGAAGTGATCCGCGCATCAAGCGCTCGACCGACGTGCTAGGAGCCGGATGGCTCTCGTCATCTTCCCGCGCTCTTCCGAAAAAGGAGCGCGATGGAGGAGGCTACGGCTACGGTGGAGGCGACAGCTACGGCTACGATTCCTGCTGTAATGAGGGACACGACTACCTGGGATTGATCTCGCTCATCTCCCTCGGCCTCCTCTTTCTCTTCTTGATCCAGCTGCTCAGTACCACAACAGTGATGGCGGCTCGCCAAAAAAGAAGATCGAATGACCTCCTCTCTCTCGAAGAGCTTCTCTCGCAAGAAGATATAGGTATTATTAGATCGACTGAAAATCATATCACAAATTTAATAGCAATCAGTTATTGACTAGAAAATGGGATTCAGCTTTGAACTCATCAAATGTGTTGAATTGATCGGTCCGTTTTTATGTATTCAGTGTTGAAATAACTTGTCCAGTCACTGATTTCTTGAAGGATTGATTGAGATTAAGCTCTGCCAAAATTTTTAATGGTTTACTTACTTAGGTGCGGTATAATGAATCACTTTCGTGATGGGATGAGTTTGTATACTCGAGGCTATTATAAACCTGTCCTATCGCGAGCCAGATTTTCAATCTGTTATACATTTATGATATAGCATGTCGGTTTCTCGTTACGTAAGAAATACGGGGTATTAGCATGTAACAAGTGGGTAATAACCATCATTCACTCATATATAGGGCTAGTTAATTTTTCTGACGCATCTGTTTTTCCCCCCAATTGAGATGTTCACCTGTCATTATCATGATGGATATCGTGCATATATAGACATAATAACGCCAGTGCAAGTCATGCGCTGACTTGTATTAAGCAAACTGGGACGTATTGCGCTTTACCTATACATGAATGAATCTTTTTAAATTTTAAAACTAATAATCCTCTGCGTCCTTTTCCTCCAGCGGGTCGTGAATTAAAGTCGTTTGTCATGCGTGTTGAGCAACTACAAGGATGTTGAACTTTTCCGGCTCTGTCGGAATCTTGTGCCGCCTGGAGCTTAGCCTTTCAGAACGATATTGATCTCTTTTGTTACACAGAATAAAAAAGACCATAAAAGAAAACCGACGTGGAAAAACGTAAATAACATTCTGATTTATACGATTTGGTTATGGTTCAGAGGCTAACGTACGATGAAGAGAGCATTCGTACAATTTGAAAATTAGAGTGCTACAGTTTATCACGCGAAGTTTGTGTGACGGAACCAGCGGCAAATTGCAATGATTGAGATGGGAACTAACGGGTTTCTTTTTTCTTTTCTTTTATACTTTTCTTGAATGAATTTGATGGGCTCTGAAATGAACCGTAAATTCCTCTGAACTGTGGATCCAATTGATGCTGCTAGCTACGTGTTGAAACCACATATGGTTCGGGTGATACCTGTCAAGGTCCAGTCAAGCCTAGTGGTCATCGACCTGCTCCGGAGGGGAAGAAAACTCCTCCGCACGTCGAAAAAGTTTAGCAACGCCTCCTCTGTCTGACTGAGGAGGCGGCTCTTCTTTCACTTCTAGACTGCCCACAAATTTCGTAATACCAGACAAGTGTTTCAACACTTGGTCTTCCCTTTCTCCCAGAGAGATTCACTTGCACCGTCAGTTGGCATTCAGCTGCCATGGTGATCGGTCGACATTGAATTAAATCGTCCTTTCATCAAGTTTTATAGCACACTCATACTTCAGGGCGCTTGTTTTTTATACTTCACTTTTTTAAATTTCAAAGTGTTCCGCCTTTTTTTAGATAATCGATTTGAACTCACTGGCGCTCATTTTTTAAAAAGTCGATCCTTCGACATGTCTCGACCGTCGAGAGTGTCGTCGAAGACACTGCAACGCAGAAGAAGCCTTCATCGGTGCGTGGCTGCAGTATTCGTCGTCATGCTTTCATCACGGATGCTTGTCATGACCGACGGTGTCACGGCCACTTTACGGCCACCACCAGCTGAAAGTGACGAACGGCCAGCCGAGAATAAACCAGAGGAAAGTGGCGACTTCCTTGCCATGTCTGATGTTGGCACTGGCAAAGAACTCAACAGTCGAAATTTCCGAGTAGCGCGTAGCGAATTCTCCGATTATTGTTCGAATGGCGATTGTATTAGTGGAGATGTCCTCAAAGTTGTCAGCAAGTTGGCCAAGCGCATTCTAAGCGATCCGCGCATCCTCGGTCTCCGGACGACCAGTGAAAGATCGGCAGACGATTACGATGATGTAACAGAGCCTCCCGAAGAGTCGGCGGCCCGTGCCGTTGGCGGCAGTTCGTTTGACACGCGTCCATTCAGCCGCCGCAACGATTTTTACGACAGCGACCGAAATCGGCTCGATCCTTACAATGACGACGATCGAAGTAGAGTCAACGAGCGGTACAAAGAAGACGAACGAAATCGGCTCAATGAGCGTTACAACGATCCCGATTCTTACCACGCACCGGCAACTCCGGACACGAGCGACAATTACCGACAACGGGATCGCCACAGCGACGCGTATGGATCCAGCCCGGCTTACGAAGATCCTGCAATCGAACGGGGTAGCACTCGATCCGGTTACAATGATCGGGACGGAGGTTACAGTGAAAGTTACAGCGGAGGTGGGGGTGATAGCTATGGAGGAGGTGGGGGATATGGTGGAGGTGGTGGGGGGTATGGAGGGGGAGGTGGATATGGGGGAGGCAGCAGCTATGGAGGAAGTAGCTATGGGGGATACGATACTTGTTGTCAGGAACAGAACAAACTTTTGCCCATTTTATTGGTTGGATTATTGGGTCTATTGGCCTTCTTTTTATACGTTCGGTCGACAACCACAGCAGCACCGGCTAGAAAGCGCAGCATAGATGATAACGATCTCTCTGACGGTAAACGTTTTATATGGCCATCCCCAGACCTTAGAGTGGAAACTAACTCTTGTATCTGACAAAACAACCAGTTATTTATCACTACATCTAAATGGGTTTTTTAAAATTTTATCCCTACAGTGTTGCTGGACGGTCCCACTTGGTTGAGTATGGTCCATGAATTATGGGAGCAGGACGCTGCGCTCGAAAACACCGCATGTACCCAAGAGACTTTATGTCGTATGAATCGTTTAGCTATGGCAGCACCTGGACAAGCTGGATGGGCCGTTTCTTTGTCGAGGTATTTATCGAATTTAAATTGGACTACGTTAATATTTTACTTATCTTTCATTACAGTTTGCCTTTGAGCTATCTGTTGCACACGCGCCACACTGGTGGATTCAGTTCATACATGGATGCGGCGATGATGGGCCGTTCCGGCGCAAATTGCACTGAACTTTACTCAAGCTGCCCTCGCCTGTCTTATTAATAAATGAATAACCGGTGACTTTTATAAAACCCAAATTATAACCGAGCTATCGTTCAATTCGCAAATGTTCAACAGTTATTCAATGTATGCGACCTACTGTTCTGATATTTATTTTATGTGCGTTACAGAACCTGATTTTCGAATATGTTTTTTTGGGGGTGATGGATGTGGTTAATCTAGCTTTGTGCAACTCATTGAAGGATAGCTCTTTCTATGATGACCTTTACAAAGATGTGAATAATAAACATTTGGTGGTATCAGCTACATTTTTGTTAAATGAAATTAGTATTTTCAACATGAAAATCGAAATATGGTGGTACTACAGGTAAACAAATGAGACAGTCACTCAACTAGAGTGAATTGACTGGATCTGATCATGATCGGCCAGATGAGGGAAAACAATTGGGAAAATATCTCGATAGTGATCAACAAAGTGAACCTCTAATCCTTGGGTGATGAAACTGGCCAAATCGTCATAATCTTTTCGGTTCTCGGCGGGCAATAAAATGCAGTCAACTCCAACTCGTTTAGCAGCGATGACTTTCTCCTTGATGCCACCGACGGGCAGAACTTTTCCCGTTAAAGACACTTCACCGGTCATGGCGATATTCTGGCGAACGGGTTCGTTCATGGCCAAAGAAAGAAGCGCTGTCACGATAGTACAGCCCGCACTAGGCCCGTCTTTTGGAGTTGCGCCCTTGAAGGTCATCAACAAAATTTTTGAATCAAATTCCAACTGATAAATCATATTTAGTAATGTATACCTCAGGAACATGGACGTGAATGTGGGCTTCTGAGAAGAAGCTGTCATCGGGCCGGATCTTTGCCGAGAACATTTTAGCGACCGTGTAGGCGATGCGGACAGATTCTTTCATAACGTCACCCAAATTGCCCGTAAGCTCCATCGATCCTTGACTGTCCTCTTTTCCTTCCTTGTCTTCCAATCTTTTTGAAGATTTAGTCCGTAACGGTTTCCTCAGTGATGTTTCAATGTAGAGGGTAGAGCCTCCCATGGCTGTCCAGGCCAAGCCCATTACAACGCCTAGAAAATAGAGTGATTCAAGGGGATGGGATTCAAGGGGATGGAATTCAATGAATTCATGCAAACAAGGAGCATAATTGGGAATCAATGTTTTGATAAATAGAGTATGTTTTTACCGGGTGGTGTAATTTCATAGAGACGATCGTGCGTGAAAACGGGTTTTCCAACAAATTCTTGGAGATTTTGTCGCCCGACGGTGATACTTTCAACATCTCCCTGGACTAGCTTGAAGGCAGCTTTACGAAAGATTTTTTCCACTTGCTTCTGAAGATTTCGAACGCCACTTTCACGACAATAGGACTTGATGAGTGTCTGCAGTGCGTCCGATTCAATTGTAACTTGAGTATCGGCGACACCTGTATCTCGCCTTGCCTGTGGAATCAGGTATTTCTCGGCGATGTTCATTTTCTCTTCAGCAACGTAACCTGACACATCGATCATCTACGTTTACCAAACAGGATTAATTTAATTTTTCCTAGTTAATTAGCAAAACACTCGGTCTATACCTCCATTCGATCTCGAAGAGGTTCCGGAATAGTGTCGAGCACATTTGCCGTGCAAATAAAGAGAACCTAAACGAAAAGTAAATCATCAAAAATATTTTCATGAAGCAACAGACAAAAACAGAAGCAGAATGGTGTTCCTACTTTTGATAAATCTATGGGGACATCTAGGTAATGGTCAAGGAAATTTTTATTCTGTTCCGGATCCAGCAACTCAAGCAGCGCAGAGGCCGGATCGCCCTGATAACCTTTTCCGATCTTATCCACTTCGTCGATTAACACCAAAGGATTTTCCGTTTTCGTCTTTTTCAAACATTGGATCATTTTTCCCGGCATAGCACCAACGTAGGTACGTCGATGTCCTTTAATCTCAGCCACATCTGTCATTCCACCAACGGAAAATCTAAAGTACTATATCCAAAACATAAACAAAAACATTAAAAAGGTTTGCATTGTAGTCTTGTTTTGGGACACAAATTGGTATAAAATTTATATTCGAAGTTTCATACTTCACGGTTTAATGCTTTGGCGATAGAGCGAGCGATTGAAGTTTTTCCTACTCCCGGCGGTCCATAAAAGCACAAGATTTTCCCTTGTGTGCTTTTCTTCAGTTCACTAACGGCAATAAATTCTAGATGTTGAGGAAAAATATGTGACGAAACAAATCTTGGATTACTGTGATGGAACCAACAACTTTCATAGATATTTAATGTTCAATAAATGACACGTATTACTGGCCTGTAGCATCGAAAACAACATGAAGTTTACCTAAAATGCGTTTTTTCACGTCTTCCATTCCATAATGATCTTCGTCGAGAACTACAGCGGCTCTTTTTAAGTCAAGATTTTCTTTGCTAGTTACTCCCCATGGAAGTGTAGTCAACCAGTCGAGATAATTGCGAGTTACGTTAAACTCGGACGAGTGGTTGTCGAGGAAGCCCATTTTGTTTAGTTCTTCTTCGATGACTTCCATAATGGCAGTGGGTACCGTTTTGTCTTTCAGTCTTGCGCGGAACTTTTCATCAATTGCATCTTTGTCTTCTTTCTCGAGTCCCAATTCTTTCTTGATAACTTTTAGCTGCTCTTGTAACATGTACTTGCGATGCTGAGCTTTGACTTTCTCCTCAACTTCCCGTCCAATCTTTTGCTGAAGTCGGCTCAATTCAAGTTCTTTCTTAAGCAAAGAAAGAGACAAAACTAAACGCTTCGGTATCTAAAATTACAATAAAATGTGTTTTAAATCACAAACAAAATTATGTAATATGATTGTCCTGGGATTTTGTAAAGTTTCCTTACGCTAGTTTCTTCGATGACTTGTTGGAGATCTGCAGGCTCTGCGGCTGTTAGCGCCGCACCCAAATCTGCTAAGTACACAGGATTATCTACTACTCTTTGACCCTGGTGAAGCATCTGTTGAATGGACTCTCGATACAGGGGATTGAGAGCAATAATATCCCGGATAGTTTTGATAATCTCCTGAGTTAACGCCTTGGTTTCTTCATTTATGGTGAACTTGTCGTGAATGACGTTTTCCACCTCCACCATTAAAATAGGTTGAGGAAGCTGTTGCGGAGGAGGCTGTTCAACAGGATTAGGTAGCGGATTCTCGACAGCGGCAACTAAACTGATATCTTCATTATCTGGTTTTTCTTCTTTACGCTTGCGTACGTTGGCCCTTTTCATCTTCCTTTTGGTCGCCTTGTCCTCTGTCAAGGTTTGAATTGATGCATTAAATGCAGGAAAATGAATAGATGTCACTACATAAGCAAATTTTGTTGTCAAACTTTGCCTATACACATATTACTCATTCATTAAAACAATTATCAACCTTGAGCTTCTTCATTGAGGTCCTCCATAATTTGCCCAGTGATTCTGATTCGTCTGTGCGCCATGACAATCATGCGTAATTTGTCACCAAGATCTTGAAGCTCGTGAATTTGAACAAATGTTCCCACAGAGTATATATCACTTAAGTTCTTGACAACATCAGATTCCTCACTAAAAATCAGTTAGTATCAATCAGTTTTTAATATTTTAATAAAAATACCTATCATTGCATTTCATAAAAACCCCTGCATATGGTTGATTTAATCTAACCTTACGCCTTATAAGATCAGCAAGGGTCTTGTCAGTGACCTGTAAATTTTAATTGATAAATTACTATTTTAAGTATGCTTTAATAAATAATTGTTATATAATTACCTCAATAATTTTTATGAAACGTGGAAAGACAGGATTTCTGTTTATTGCTATAACAGGCACATTTGGCCAAGTTTCTGGAACTGTCATGGTTGCAGGTAATGAATGAATAACTGGCCCACTACCTTGGTCTCCTGCACCTCCCAAATTGGAAATGTTTCCTGAAGCTGGCTCGTTATTGTTACCATCATCTGAACCATCATTACTCTGAGATGAGAAATAGCGATTTTGTACAGTTACAACAGGAGAAGGATATCTTGGTAGTTGATGGAGAGGAATAATGTTGGAATTGTAGTTCAGTAATGAAAGATATCCTTTCCGATTTATGTAACTTCTAGAAGTATGACGCAATGAATCAAGCGGTTTCACTCCCTGCATAACATCTGAAGTTTTATTTAGAGTTACTAAGGTTCTGTTTCGAATGACGGTGGATGATCCAGTGAACGGAATTCCTAAAGATCGCATTAGCAAAACACGAGCAGTCATTCTTGCATTTAATTCACAGACAATTTTATGGACGAAATTCTCACGTGAAACAGGGGTTGACAACTGCACATAGAAATTTCGGTGCAGACGAATTTAACAAATTCGGTTTATGGCAAGTTGGCAACCCTGGCAAGTAACCTTGGCAACCAACCGTTTCTCAACCCATAAATTTTGAAAGCTGCATCAACAAGTTGATTGTTATTTTCCTTCCGTAGTATCGTAAAAGAGTTGACTATTGACAAGTGAAATCGTGAAATTTTGATGAAATGAATGAAAAACATGTTCGATTTTATACTGATGGGCCGATAGAAGAAAAGATTTGTCGTGCGATTGAAAAATGTGATGCAATGTAAGTAAAAATGTATCACAGTTTTTCACCAATGGCCACAAAATGATAATCTCTCTTTTGTGATCCTAGAAATGTCCAGCGATTACTAAGGATGGGCGTGGACGTAAATGCCCTGACAGATAGTGGAATCACGCCTATGCATTGGGCTTGTGGACTTGGTGATGAAGCAGTACACATGGAGATCGTCCAGCTTTTATTATCTAACTTTGGTAACCCGAATATCAAGTCCACTGAAGGAGTAACACCAGTTCATGTTGCAGCTAGCTGGGGGTTTCTTGGAATTTTAAAAATTCTTATAGTAAATGGGGGTGATCCTTGGTTGGAAGATCCAGAAGGTTGTAATGCATGGGATTTGGCTCTTCAGAAGAATCAATGGTGCATTCTCAAGTATCTTGCTTCATACATGGAAGATGACCACGTTGATCCAGCAGAAGACTCTGTTCAGTGTATTTTTGTGAAGCATCGGGAAGTGGAGTTGGGAACATCACTTTGCAACAGCACTCTCAGCTGTAATGACCTTGGGTTTCTAGGGTCTGATTCTGTTTTGAGCACTACAGCTCTAGATAGTGATTCAGTTGTTGTTAGCTCATCCAACAACGCTCTTAATGTGGCCCTGTGCAATACTCTTGACGTAACCAGCAACGCATCAACCAGTTCGATCGTTATAGTTGAAGAACACATATATTCCGACACTGAAAAAGGAATCGAATTGGTCGAGTGGCACTATCCCCCGCTTGTGAATCAGGATTCTGTTACAGATGCAACCCTAAATGAAGCTCTGTGTACTTCTTCTGACGAAAGAAATTCTGTCAACTGGATTGGAGAATCAATGGACTCACAACTCTTGTTTGACCAATTAAAATCACTTGGTGGCTGTCCTGGACCTATAACACCAACAACCAAGCAAGTTTACCTCCGACAGTTTTTTCGGTTGCGCAGAGAACAGGCTGCGCATGTTCCTTCACCAAAGAGGCTTGGGTTATCCAAAGAACTTCAGACTATTTTGCTTAACTATCCGGGGCTAGAAAACGATACAAAAATAGCTACGCATTTAGACCGATTGTTGGTTACACATTTCACCTGTCCTGACCCGCTTAAACCATGGAGAGAGGGTAATATACCAAGATTACTAACTTATTTTGAAAAATTTAATTCTGAAATATGTTTTTTTCTTCCTCTATTTTGGGTGATTCGACACAATAGGTCTGGCGAAAAAATCTTTTAATTATCTTCTTCTAGACCCGAGAGTCACGCACAATCTACCACTCAACGAAACCCAGGACCAACAGAAATTGTTCAAGCGCTTTGTATCCAGCATTTTTTACATAGGAAAGGGCAAACAAACTAGGCCGCACGAACATCTTTATGAGGCAATTAAACTTCGGTCTCGACCACAGTCGTTTCTTAAAGTATAAAGCTCGGTACAAATCTATTTAGAATATTGGATAACATGATTGCTTAAATTTAGGTAAGCAATAAAGTTAAGCGAATATTAGACATCTGGAACGATGGGTACGGCGTCATTTCAATCCACGTCTTTCAAAACTCTTTGCCAGTAGAAGCATTTTGTCGCGAAGCCGCAATGATAGAAGCGATAGGTAAAAGTTGATAGAATTCATTAAAGATATTTCTATGACGACATAATCCATTCTCTTAATCTTTAGGTCTTAGCACCATCACGAATATAAAGCGTGGAGACTACTATGGAATTTGTACGTCGTGGTCGAACTCGGACAAACGACGCTGGGGATGCCTTCTGCTTTACAAGTCATTCCACATTTTTCTCCACGAAGGAGAGAGACAAATCCGTCCAGTTGATTTATAGCAGCCTCTACGCAGTTCTGCAGTGCAATGTGGCTATCTCAGTACAATTTTGTTCAAGCTCGCGCAGCTGCAATATTCTTGGCAATATTATCATCTCTTTTATCAAACCGTATATTTCGAGGATTTAATTTGTGTTCTTCATTTCGAAGTTTTGATTACATATTCAGGCAACTTTAGTTTCTGTTGTACAGTTTCACTTTTTTATTTCGATATCGTATGTACACACAAAGGCAAATATTTCGCTCAAGACAGAAAAGATTATGAAATGCGTCAGAATAACAGTGGAGAGAAACCGAGAAAGGAAGCGAATCATTTGTCTTAAGATACTCGAGTTTCACTTTGGTTAAAATCCAAATCAACTCAATCACTCAGCAACAAATCATCTTTGCTGTTTCTATGGTTTCGCAAGGCTATGGCTGCGCCACCTAGAATGAGAACGATTGCGGGCAACCCTAATCCGATTGCCATGACTAATATCACCATCAGCGAGAACTGATCGCCGACTGGTCTTCCGTGGCCAGTAACCAAGGTCCAAGCTGTGTAATTCGAAGCACGATAAAAACCGTCACCCTCAACGCCAAAAGACACATTGAAACCCTTCATTAATAAAAAGCGCGTATCCAAATCCAATGATAACCACTCCAGGAGCGTGTTGTCAAGAATATTATCGTCCGAAACATTTCTTATTTCAGTTTGGTAGAGGCCAGTGGAATCTCCGATATCACGTTGAGTTGAGGTGTAGCACACTGGTCGCCATTGAATCCAGTGTTGATTTAAGGCTGAATGAACTTCCATGAGCTGCAAATAAACGCAAAATTTGAAACTTCAACATTTAAAAAATTCATATGAATTACTGGGTTACCTTAAAGACGCCAGGAGTGTATTCATCGTCTAAGCTTTGCGAAACGTTGAGAGTAAACCGACTATCAGGTTCGGATACAACAGCTGCCAATTCCATGGCCAACCGTGCGTTGGTAAAAGATTCTTTAGTTTCTACGTGATCGAAGACGAAGTCTACCTGAGTGGAATTCTCTGTGAAGGCTAAGTGAGGCAGTATGGGGCTTCGACCTCGAGTTCCATATGCTGTTAACTATTTTGTAAAAAAATTTATTATAAAATTTTGTAATGACAATTAAACTAAAGTTATAATTACAGTTATCTCAATGTTGGAAGAGGAATCCAGTTCTACTCCATCATAGCTGCTTAAGCGGAATGCCACAGAAGCAGAAACATTCCCTGAACAGTTGGATGATTTGAGTTCCCATGACATCTTCTTGGTACTGTATGAGACGATGTCAAAGTTGTCTGTTTCTGGAATCACACCAGTATCATTGAGATCATTATACATAAAAAACTGCAATAAGAGTTTAAGTAGTTGTAAGGGTGTAAATTTAAGTATTTGTATACTTTGAATATAAGAACTGCAGCAAAATATTGTGGTTCCTTGTTAAAGCTTATGGCTTGACTGTAGTTTCCTGACAACATCTTTTCCCAATCAATCAACATTTCAGTATTCAATTCTGTTCTGGCATAAAAGAAAGTGGGAACATTTTCCATGGTCCAAATGTGATGGAGAACATCAGCAATTCCTTCTTGTTGAACATGAACAAGAGTGAAATTCACACATTCATTTGCGGGGCATTTTGGGTTTATTGTAGTGGTAACCTGTAAACAAAAATGATTTATTGCTGTGTAAGTAGCAATGTCACAAATAAACTAGGAAAGGAAGCTTGAAAAACAAATGTAGGTAAACAAGATATTTACATTACGATCGTAATTTTTTTGTTCACCATCCAAGAACGTATTGTAGTCTGCAGATAAAACCAACACAAAAAGAGGTAATAGATTTAAAGCAGCAAACACCAGTACTAAATTAGTCATTTTTCTCAAGCCATCAATTCAATCCCTTGTTCATCTGTTAAAGTTCAGAACCAATTTGAAGGACTCGAATTATCACAAATCTGAAAGCCAGCAGACGCCCACTGAGTCATTTGATATAAATTCCTAGGGATAGGGTACTTCGTTACGCAATACGAAACTCCTCGGGGTCAATGTAAACATGCAAATCATGATAAATGATAAATTTATATAAACATAAATTTCAAATAAATAATATTATAAATTAATTGAAATTAAATTAATTTAATTTTTAATTAAATTTGACAACGTTGTCCTTCTTTTTCTCTGATTCTTTACTCATAGAAATTTGTTTGCTAGTGCCCAGAACTGTAGAGCGTAGCCGTAAAATATTTACTGGCGACCCTTGGAAATCAAGTTTTTTACTTTGTTGATCGATTAATTTATAGTTAAGAATATGCTTGCCCTACGTGGAACATTGAATGGCGCCCTAGTGAAGTCCTTAGGGATTAACAGCAGTGTCTCAGTACCGTCGAGTTTGTCGATTACCTCTATCGTACTGAAACGTAATCAGAGCACCGTTCCCCAATCCGGAACTGAAGGAAATGGTAATTTTCCTTCCATTCTAGGCATTTGAGATCGCTTCTTACTACACACCTCTCATCTTTGAATATTTTTAGCTGCCCTGGATAAAAAGAGACCATATTCTCCATTTCAAAACACCAACAATATGGCAGAGTATGCAGTTGCCCGACTTGATGATCTTCTCAATTGGGGAAGAAAGGTAAAATTAAAGATAATGTGAAGTTAATCATTCAGGAATTGGCTGGAAAAATTTTAATATTCAACTTTTGCTCTCAGGGATCTTTATGGCCTCTGACCTTTGGGCTTGCCTGTTGTGCTGTAGAAATGATGCACATTGCAGCTCCGCGATATGACATGGATCGGTATGGTGTGGTATTTCGTGCTTCTCCGCGTCAGGCTGATGTCATAATTGTAGCTGGTACACTTACCAACAAAATGGCCCCTGCTTTACGTAAAGTTTACGATCAGATGCCCGAACCTCGTTGGGTAACCGGAACACTTTCTCACAGATATTAGGCATCATGAATTTATTTATTTATCTTCAGGTAATTTCTATGGGAAGCTGCGCTAATGGTGGTGGCTACTACCATTATTCGTATTCTGTTGTGCGTGGTTGCGACAGGATTATCCCAGTTGACATCTACGTCCCTGGCTGCCCTCCTACTGCCGAAGCGCTGATGTACGGCATCCTTCAGTTACAGAAAAAAGTAAAACGGATGAAGACTATTCAGATGTGGTACAGAAAATAAGCAAATGTGTCATAAGCTTCTGAAATTGTAAAGTTGTATCAACAAGAGTGGTGGAAATAAACCTAGAGGTTATATTAGAAACATATGTATTGGTTCAACCACTTATTAGAAAACTAAACGTTTCGCTAATGAACCTCCCTCCCCGTTGTCAGTCACTTTACGTTTTGTTCCGCTTTTGTCGACTGCTGCTTGACTTAGAGATGCAGGTAGAGGTAGAGATGATCCTGGAGCTGGAGCTGGTTTATTGCTGTTAAGGAAGAAACTTAGAATTTTATATCTAAAAAATTAATCAGAATACATACCTGAAATACGGCATTTGCAAAGCTTCGCTGCAAGTACACCTGTCTAAAGGATGCAATGCCAAAAAACGACTCAAAAGCTGCAGCAAATCATCTCCGGCGGCGGTGAAAATATGCCGCATTGGAATCACGGGGAAAGCCTTAAACTGAACAAAATCTGGTAGCGAAAGCAGTCCCTAATCAAGGAAATATGACTAGAGTTTAAAGGTGGGAGACGGTTGAGTTCAAAATTGTTTTATGTACTTACTGGCCAATTCTCTTCGTTTGGAGTGCCCAAAGTTGTAAAAATACGTGTAAGTTGATCTAAGTCAGATTCTCCAGGTAAAAAGGGGAGTCGAAGCAAAAGTTCAGCCATTATGCAACCTACTGCCCATACATCAACACCGGTACCGTACATTCGAGCACCAAACAACAGTTCTGGACACCTAGTTTCAGGTGTGATCAATTTTAATTTCAGCTGAATATTTATGTTGCATTTCTTCAAATTACCTATACCACCTCGTCACAACCTGGTGAGTGTAGATACGAGTGGGTGATGCAAACGATTTTGCCAAACCAAAATCACCAAGTTTCAGTATTCCTTGACGATCAACAAGAAGATTGTTTGGTTTCAGATCCTAAAATGGTAGTTGAAAGAAAGAATGTGCATACTTCTGTCATAATGTACAGGGAAAAAAAATATATTATTATTATTACTCTGTGAAGAATAAATAGAAGATGGAGATATTCAAGTCCTTGAAGTGTCATAAGAATGTAAGCTTTAATGTGTGCTGGAGTGAGAATGATGGTTGTGTCCTTGATTATTTGCTCCAAATCAGTATCCATAAAGTCAAACACCAGAGATACATTAGAACGGTGACCAAAGACATCGAGTAAACCAATTATATGGTCATGCTTGAGTTCTTGGAGTAACTTGATTTCTCTCAAAGCTGTTCGATTGATTCCATCTCTAGCCTCTTCTCGTGAACCCAGTTTAATCTTGAACAAAAATAGTGTTAGTATTTTATAAACGAACCGGAAACGCTGAAATGGAAACACATTTTTTAAACCTTTTTAACGGCAACTATTTTGTTATCGTTTAGAGTATCTTTCGCCTTGTAGACTGTCGCAAACTAAATTACAAAATAAAACAGTTAAACATACACAAAAGACAGTGCCAATCAAAACCTTACCTGTCCTTCTCCCAAAAATTCAATCTTTTCATATCGCTGAAGTCTAGGTTCTCTTTCTCCACTCACGTGCATTTTTCATTCATAAGTTTCTTTCAACTTTTAATCACCGGTCGGTCAAGAACGATTATTTTAAAATGGAATTTCACTCGTCAACAGGTGGCGTGAAAAACTATTGTTTATCTTTCTATTACCACCGCTAGATCGATCTGTTCTACAAAATGTTTCGGATTTTGACATCTCAAACCAGCAAACCTGCTTCAGTTCTATTTCACATGTGCTTTATCACTAAAAATCTGAAACTTCTAAAAATCACGGCGAATAAAATGGGAATTGCAGATACGTAGTAAAAATGCCGAATAATAAAAACGGTTCTGAAAATGATGAACCCCAAATATAGACAAGCTGACCATGGTGAGTTCGAGTTGACTCCTAGAAAAATTCCCTCGCAGAATGTTGTAATTCGACTGATTCGTCGAGAGACTCATGTCAAACCCGGAAACTATCACATTTGCCGATCATTTTATCAAAGTGTTGTCCCAAATTTTACAATTGTCAACATAGAAAAGCCACCATGCTATTTGAGAAAATTTACACCCAACGGCAAGTACTTTATTGCATTCTCTTCAGATCAAACTTCAGTGGAAGTTTACAAATATCTGGGACCAAGTGCAGTAGAAGATTTACTAACAGATGTTCCAGGAACGAGAGAGTTTGTTGGAAATGATACCAATGAAGCTGTAAATTTAAGAAGTAAAGTATTTTCTAAATTCTTCCAGTTAAAGCATACTATTGCTGTAACTCCTGTTGGTGAACAACTAAATCGCGAATGCAGTCTCTTTGTCGGTGACGGAAGATTTGTTATTGTCGGTTCAGCCTCGTACGTTCCCGAAGAGCCCCAGCCAAATTTTTTTGATATTTTCCGTAATAATGAATCCGTATCTCCTCATCCTCGTTCTCCACTAGAAGATTGCTCACTTCACATCGTTGACATCGTCAATGGAAGGCTCTGTGATACTAGAACAATGAAGACCGACAAAATCTTTCTCTCACACAACCAAGGACTTTACTTGTATGAAGACACTCTAGCAGTTCTCTCTGTCCAGCATCAAACGATACACATTTTTAAAATTTCACACGATGGCTATTTTGCTGATGTAAAAACTATAGGTCGATTTTGTTTCGACGATGACGAATGGTTAATCAATCAAGTGCGGGGACTTTGGCCTTCGGGTCAGTTGGTTCGTCCGTTTCGAGAGGCAACTGTCAACGCGCTCAAGCATCGTTTACTAGTGTTTCTCTACCGACGAGCAATCAACATGGCTGAAGCCGAAGGGAATCTCTTTCACGTACGAAAGTTCTATCAGAACTTTGATCACATTCGCGCACTCCGAATCTGGAAAATGCAGTTGTTGGATGAGTCACATTTGCTTCTGAAATATGCTAGCGAAGATGTGGTTACACTACGAGCTCCAGACCCAAATACGCAACCGGCCTTCTTTGTCGTTTACAATATGGAAAACGCACAGGTATCTTGATTATAATTAAAAGACAAAAACTTAATCCCACGTATTATTGTTTTACAGGTTATTAACGTCTATGAAAACACAAGTCAGGAACTACTGAACTTGTTCGAGAACTTTTGCGATTTACTACGCAACGCAACACAAGGATCACCGTCCAGCAACGTATTTGCAAACGTCATTCATCAACGGTTCAAGCAGACCATTGTCAGCGCTCGCTTTGGTGGGCAGACGGAAGCCACAAAACGACTTCTTTCACAACTTCCCATTTCAGCACAGTCCTATTCCTCTTCGCCTTACCTTGATTTGCAGCTGTTTTCCTATGACGATAAATGGGTTTCGCTCATGGAGCGTCCAAAGACTAGTGGAGAGCACCCCATTCGTTTCTACGTCCGTGAATCTGGACTGCTGCGGTTTCGCATTTATGCTGGTATTCTTGGCCGGCCAGCTCCGCCTTCTTCTGCCCGTCGCCTTGTTGCTTTCACGTTTCATCCAACAGATCCATTTGCCATAAGTGTTCAAAGAACCAATTCCGAATATGTAGTCAATTTTCACGTTCGTCACATTTAAATTCATGATTTAAAAATACAAATCATTTGTGCTGTATTGAAGTGGTGCCACTGTATGTATTTCATTTTTTTAACGGGGGAAAGGAGTCTAACTAGCGTCTTCTGATTTACGGAACTCCTGGTTATTTCTCATCATTTCAAGCGGAAAAAAAATGAAGAGAGGCGGTAAAATAGTAAAGAGCGCGGCCAAAGATTGAGAAAAAAATGTTTTAAAAAAGATTTAAGGAAAAAAAAAAAAAAAAACTGATGCAGACACCGAAACGTAACACGATCATGAAGATATTACACCAAATTGTATACAAACTGCCCGATACCAAATTCATGCCCGCGAACGGTTAAGACTTTCAGGTGATGTTGCTCTTTTTACATAGCAGGACTTGCCAACTTGCTCTGAATGATGGATGTTTTCCTGGTAGGAACAGATTCCGGAGTTGGAATGGCATCCCCAGTTGGGTGTCCAAGATTGGCAGGTGGGATTACTGCTGTTGTTGCTGCAGTTGGTATTTTAGCTGGTCCTTTTTGTTTTGCCATTTGGTAATCTCCAGAGTCAAAGTACTTTTGCTACAATAAAATTATAAGAGAAATAGAATAAGTTGGTAAAACATTTCAGTTGGCAGATTGCATTCAAACTTTCTCAAATTATTGCGCAATGGAAAGTAACACAAAACACACCCAAAAGCAATAACAAAATTAGTTGTTGTAGATAAAAAAAAAGTTTCCTTACGCCTTTGGCAAGTCTCTTTTGCAAGAATGCTGAGTGTCCAGTTACAGGGCGGGCATTGTAACGAGCTTTCAACTTCTCTTCTTCCAATTTCTCAATATCCCTTTGAGAAGCCTATTATGAAATTTCAAAAGATAAATTGAACATACTGATTTCAACAAAATCACAATATGACCAAACAATTTAAAAAACCAAAAAAGAGAGCATGTAAAGTAAACATACGTGCAGCATAGACATGTTTACACGAGCAAAACGACATGCACGAATTACTAATAGATCAATTATGTAAAACCAAAATCTATGATTTGCAATTACCATGGTTTCGGTTTCTTCGTTGGATTGAGTGACTTGATTTTCCTTGGGAATGGTCGAACTTTCTTCGCTAGCCATGTTGACTTGTGCAGTTGCTCCGAAAACGGTTTTATGCTGCGGACTCTTTCTCCAGTCCCCCTCGACTTTCTCAAAAGAGTAAAATGAATGCAGAATGCGACGTTGCAATACCATTAAGGCAATATAGGTACGAACGTACTGGACGACATGTAATGGGTTGGGGTTGGGAGGGAATGGATGGAAATTGAACTAGGCTACTTTATTCCTGCCTTATTTATTCTAAGCCTTTTTCTTTTTTTCTTTTGATATTTTCTATGTCTATTTCCTAAATTTTATTAGTTGTTTGCTATCAACCGCGCCATTCCATTCATTATTGCCATGCTTTATGACCACTAATAATATTCAAACAAATGATATTATATAACAAATGAATTCTTTTAGCTCACTGTAGAATTTTTATTTATTCATCTATTTTTTTATAATAGAAACTTTGTTTAAAAAATGGTTGAAATTTGTTTTAATAATTGTATTTTCGTCGATTCGTAAAATATTATAAGACAAGCAATTTGTTTGATAATTGAAATGCAATTAATTTATGTCATCAAACAGTTTTTGCAGCTGGTATTTGCTGTTGGGCAGGCGGGGGTGCAACCGGTTGCGATTGAATTGGGGCCTGCTGTTGGACTGGAACCTGCGGTTGGACAAGAGGTTGCTGCTGAGCAGGGATTTGCTGTTGTTGTGGTACTTGTTGAATCGGTTGTTGTTGCTGAGATGCTTGTTGGAAATTCTGTTGTTGTTGCTGAGCCGGTTGCTGGAAACTCTGCTGTCCAGGCTGAGCGAATTGAGGCTGTTGCGGCTGAGCAGCATATTGTGGGTTAGCAGCAAACTGTTGTTGTGGGTGACCAGCATATTGCTGTTGCTGAGCGAACTGTGGTTGTCCATAATATTGTTGCTGCGGAGCAAACTGAGGTTGTTGTGCATACTGCTGTTGTTGCATTCTAATCGCCTCTTCAGGAGTTATCTAGAATATTTACATTTTTTGACATACATTTTTCATTTTTATCACACCCTTATTAAAATACTGAATCCATAAAACTAATGCAATGCATCAACAATGAAAGACGAAAAACAAACAATTTAGCCTACCGGTTTCCCCTGAGCAACAGGAGAAGGATAGTAAGGTTGCTGACCAGCATACTGACCAGGTGCTACACCATAAGGCACGTTGGGCATTCCGGGATGGTTTGGCATCATACCAGGATGTGGAGGTAGCTAATACGGACAAGGGATATGGAATAGACATACATAAGACATGCTCTACGTAGTACGACAAGCTACAAGGCAAAAATTGGCATGATACGCAAAGGGATATTCTAAATTATTTACGCAGTCTAGCCAACAAGAAAAGCTTACATGCATCCCCCGGGTAGCATTGAATAAAATATTTATGTAGTACATACCATTCCTTGGTCAATCAGTCGTTGGATTTCCATTTGCCGTTGATGTTCAAAATCCATGTATTCTTGCTGGCTGTACACTGGCTGCTCGTCAATCGTGTTCCAACCAGGATCACGCTCAAATTCCTGTTTTCGAGTCTGCTCTAAAAACTCGGGAAATCTGAAAAATATTACAACGATCGAAATATAATAAAGGGTAACGGATTTTTTTTTTTTTCATGTAAAACAAATTACGAAATTAGGTAGTCTCGGTTAGTATCTGTTTCATTGAAGACATGTTCGCGCATCCTTTCCATTTCTTCGTAGCGTTCAGCCATATCGTCTTCCGGAGCATTGGGATCATAAGCTTTGTCCAATTCTTTGCTAAAAAGAGCTTTGACTTCATCAGGATCCCAATAACCGTTGCCATCCAAATCTGAGTGATGCAGAACAATTAAAATTTGAAAAAAGAAGAAAAAAAACAAAAATAAATTGTTAAAACTAAAAACTTACCATGCAAAGCAAAGAAAGTTTTGGGGTTAAAGCTGTCAGGTGAAAGATGGTCTTGTTCTTCCCACACTTCTTCTAATTGTTGTTTGCTACCCGGATGATGCATCTATAATGAGCACATTGAAAAGCAGATTAAATTTTCTGTATGAAATGATAATATAACAAAATATGTACTTTGGGATGCTGTTTATGTTTTGCTTGTGCTTCTTCCCATGCCTTTTCTTCTGTTTTTCTTTTCTCTTCATCAAGACCCTTCAGTTTGTTCTGATGTTCAAACTCCTTCTGCATTTCATATTCTTTAAATTCCTCCTTCCTCTGTTTGTCAACTTCTTCCAAATCCTTTGAGGTCTGGACAATAAGCTTTCTCAAATCTTCAGACTCAAAAGAAGGACTTTTATGATCTAAATGGCCTGGAATTTTCAGCCTGCCATCATGAGGGATTCCAAGTCCTCTGGACCTTTCATATTCTTCCATTGCAAGATGTCTTAATCTTTCCATTTCTTGCCTCTTTAATTCATCCAACTTATTTCTTACATGATGATTCACATACTCCAACTCTTTGGCAACTTTCCCTGTCTACAATTGTAAAAACAAATTTAAAGAAAGAAAATATTTTGGCTAGACAATGAATTATTTATGTTAAAACTTAAAACTTACCCTAATATCTTCAGGATCAGATTTTTCTAGTTTTTGTCTGAAGTCAGGGTCACTTTCCAGTAGTTGCACTACTTCCTGGAGATATCGATTGTATTCTAATCCAGTTTCCTGTAGAGAACATAATGGGAATGAGTTACAGTAGAACAGACATGCAAATTAAGATATTTCTTGTAGTACTGCCATCCTTCCAATAAAATTGACAACTAGAGATTGCAAATATGTACTTACACCTGCTGCATCTCCAACTCCATTTGCATCTGAAGGTTTCTCAGTTGATTTTTTGGGATCAACTGGTGCTGATTCAATATTAATTATCACAACAGCAAAAATGATGACAGCAAAGATAAAATTGGAAAGACCTTTCATTTTAAAGAAAGGCAGGAGACTGTGCGCCTCAACGTTTGCCGACCAATTACGGAAATACCCGAAGGTCGTATCTTACAACGAATGACAGCTACGTTTACTTTACTTTAATACACGTCAGCATAAAATAAACACATATGTGGAGGTATTGGGTAAACAGTGGACTTTAGTCAGCGGAGAATGAACAACTATTACGTGGACTCTTTCGCGGTGCACAAAAATGGAAAACTACTAATAGGTTTCAGCAACCAAAAACTGTTGGCTGCGCTATTAGGCAACATTTGTCCAGTTCTGTTTGAAATAAATCTTCGAAAAATCGGTTTTCATACGTTCAAGTGTATTTCGATATTAAAAGAAATTTAAGGTCATGAAAAATTTAAGGTCATGAATAAAAAGTGATTCGAAATGTATCATAATTTCAGTGTCTGTCTTGGAGTGTAGCTCTTATCGGTCCCTTCGGAGAGATAAGAAATTTGTAAACTTGCTCTAAAGGCTTTTGAAAGCTCATGTCAAAAGTTTGTAGTAGCTAGACAGAAACGTAAGAAATTCTTAGGTCAATAAAATGCAAGTTGAAACAAATTGTACTTTTGCAGTGATGATCAACATTTCATGTTCTGCAATTCTCTTTCCTGGACACATCCTTCGGCCGACACCAAATGGAACTGCAAGAAATGGGTGGTGATTGACATTGTCAGCATCAAGCCAGCGTTCGGGAATGAAGCGTTTCGCATCCGGATAATTTTCATCCTGAAGACTAGCAACCCAAGTTTCGCATATCACCATCGTCTAAACAAAATTCAAATAGAAAATGTGACCGACGAGAAGCTGAAAGTCAGTAAACTTACTCCGACTGGAACATTATAGCCTTGGAAAGTAAACGATTTCTCTAAAATACGCGCCACGTTAGGAGCTACGGGTGTTAGTCTATTATTGGAAACGTCGTTAGTAATAAGAGAGATCGGGAAGTGAAAATTTGCTGCTACCTCAAACTTTCTGTGACGCAAGCTTTAAGGTATTTTAACTCTAGCAGAAGTTGTGGAGTTATTGTGACGTGCGAAGAATAAAGAACTCGGTCAAGCTCTTCGTACACGCGGGCTTTTACTTCTTGGTTGCTCACAATGTTGTGTAGAAGAAACAAGGTAGCATTGCCCGTCTTGATAAATTTTTAAATTATGAATTATTATTGAAGTACTTGAAATACGTATATACCGTTTCAATTCCCGCAGCGACAAGATCGATAAGGGCGACTATTTTATCACGAATGTCAACACCTTCAGCAGTCAAAATTTGATTCAGAACCGGCGACTGGATTTCGGTATTTTCGTCATCCCTAAGGGCTTCATTGACCAAATCTGTGAATACGCTTTCAAAACGAAATAACGGAACAATGAATTTTAGGCCACGGGTGTTAATAACATATGGCTCTTCATGTTTACTCATAAATGGTGTCTTCACATTCAGCTAATTTTTTATAGGATTTTGTGGGAAACAACTTCCACCAAGGAAGTCCGTACATGGTTTCATGCGACACCTCAAACAGATTTTCCGTCGCAAACATTAAACGCTCAGCAATCCATGGGATCGAGCTCTTGTTTAAAGCGCCCAGTCTCCGGCCAAACAAAATGGCAAAAATAACTTTTGTGGGAAAATATTATTGCACGTATCATTAAATCAAGAACGGTTAATTGCGCTTTTGGTGTACCAATATTACCTTCTAGTCCACAGCGGTAGATGACTTTTTCAAAGCCATCCACAATGTTTTCAATGCGTTCTTCTTGAATTTTTTCTATGAGCTCATCTGATATGATGCACAATTGCTTTATAGTGTGATCTCCAAGGGCTGTACTGGCCAGCTGGGTTGTTAGTTTGCTTCTCAAATGTTGCCATTCAAATCCTTGGCTGTAAAAAAATAAAATAAAATAAAGAAATACTTTTAAAAGCTTTCTTATGGGTTCAAAGGCAAACCATGCAATCATGCAAAGATCATTGACATTCACAGGTCATTCAACTTTAAACAGCAACTATGATGCGTCTAGTCTTACTCTACTATTGCATATAGATTGGCTAAAAGATACTTACACATTAACCATTCCAGCACCTGTAATTAAACAAAATATGTTTTAAAATTACATGTAAAAATTTTATTATTACTAAACCTAATTTTACACTCACTTTTGTACCTATCTGGACGAGATTTTCTGTAAAAAATTTGGGCTTCCAGCCCAGGTCTTATTGGATATTTGCTAGGATACTTTAAAACACTTTCAATATCATGTTTGTCATACAGATGAATAATAGGGAAGTTCCACAGGAAGTGCTCTTTAACAACTGGACCATATTTCCTATATTTGTCTAAATAATATAACCAGAGATGAAACACAGAAACAACATGACATGTACAATTTAACAGCACAGCATTTCTCTTAACTTTAAAGTACTTGCCTTCATTTGCTAAGTGCAATTTATCAAGGAAATAGGGTCCAATCCAAGAATAGAGCCATTGACTTCCAAAAAGGGGTACATGCAATGGGCCAGGAATTTGAGAGAAAGGTTTGGCTGGTAATACATCTCCTAAAAATGTTATTAAAAGTGTAGGTATTAATAATGAACTGGCTTGAATTATTCTTTTGCCGATCACCGTTTTCCACAATAAAAATAATAAGAGATTGATTGTTTTCTTACCATCGTTTAAAAAGAATTTGTTGTCTTCTGCTTCTGGCAGAAAAATTTTGAATGACCATAGAATAAAGTATTTGCTCACCACACGTTGTGTGTGAAGTACGATTAAAATGATAAATCGCTGCAGTTTCTTCAAAACTCCCATTTCAACTATATTAATACATGTCTAACAGGTGGAAGAGTCCAAGTGTTTGTAAAAAAAATAAGCAATTTAGTTGGAGAGAAAGAGGGAGTGGACCCCCAGAAGCAAGAATAAAGATGTTCAATTAAAGCTCCAAAGAGATAAGATATAGGCCTAAGGGTTGTTTTTCGACTAAACGCAATGAGCGATACGCATTCACTGATGCATCCTCGTTGGAAGCAAGTCAATTTAAATTATTTTACATTTTTTTTTATTTTTGCGCTCATGGGATCTACCCACCCAGACGTTTTGCCTACCAACACAGATCTCATTCCTCACATACGAAAAGGTCGACTCAAGTTCAAGAGAATTCGATCACGCTGTGACGCGCGCGACTTTTCACAAGAAAAACAAACCAGCTATCACATTTCCGCCGTTTTCCCTTGTGAAGGCGCGTCGAGATAACCATCCAATCACTGCTAGGATAAGGCAAAATAATTATATAATGTAGCACAAAACATACAAAGAAAGGAGAATGAAAACAAAGTAATTTCATGATTGAATATATTGTGTATACATAGACGATTGATGGGAATGGCCGAGGAAACCAATTACAATCACCGGACTACTATATAATATAGATAATCCATACCCGGTTAAGATCAAGGAAATATAAGCATAACAACATGTTGGAAATTAACTGTTTCCCAGCAGGAAAAAGGAGGATAAATTGGAACGAGGATTTCATGAAAGGCTATACAAGTTTAGTTGCCGAAATTTTACTTCTTTTTCAGCGTTTTCCCATAAAATTTAGAATTTAGAAGAAAGATAAGGAGATTAACGTTGATTTTCGCCTTCTTAAAGATATTTAGAACTGTAACGCCCTCAAACTGCATTTGGAGCAAATCCTAAGGGAAAAAAAACACGAATGAATGATGCGTACAAAATTAATTGGCTGGGTCGATCGAAATTTGATACCTGGATGTTGAGTTGAACTTTTTCGACACTGACACCCATAAATTTGGCCGTGACGTCAAAGACACCGGATTCGACGGCAGGGGATATATCGAAGAAGGTCGACTTGAAATGGGCATGTGGCAAACCTTCGATGTCGATTAAAATGCCCTTCTGGTGCAGTTTGGTGGCTGAATAGTGCAGCATTGTTCGAGACTTGAGGGCGTTAGCCAATTGTAGATGGTTGCCTTCGGCTCGGTGCTGGAGGATACGCTTCTGATTTTTGCCAAGCGTCAAGTTCTTTAGACACGTTTCCAAATATTCTTGGTACGAATTAACTTGCTCTTCGTGGAATTTAGTTTTCTCGTCTAGCAGCCTCTTGGTGGATAAAAGTCGGTCAAGCTCCTGGGAACGAGCACGGCGATGAGTTCGCAAAGTGACAACGTCTCGCGCTAAAGCGGCCACCAAAACCGCGTAGCTATCCGAGCTGGCGACGAGGCCGACCTGTTCCAGTTTTCGCAAATTCCGTGAAACCCTCATCTTCAGGGAATTGAGCACCGTTTCGGTGGTGTCGGTGTTGGAGACGACCCGAGATACAAAGCGTGAACTGTTTTGTTCGGATTGCATTTGCTGTCGGCAGAACTGCGTATAAACGGCTTGCTCATCGATCGATGCTGGCCGGATAATGATCTCTTTCAGGTTATCTCCGTGACAGCAGCGCAAGATGGAAACGAGCATTTGTTTCGTGGCCACAAAAAGCTTCTGGTTCTTTTCCTCTTGGGCCGACACGGACATTTCAAATTTGTTGGTGAGCGTCAGGAAAATTTCCGTCTTGGCCACTTCATTCAAATCCTGGAAAGTTCCAACATTCTCTTTGCTTTCTCCGGCCAAGAGGTACTGGATAGACGGATGGTTGCGCTGATCACCACTGCCGAAATCGTCGAGAATCTGGTGTAGTGGATCTTCAGGCTCAGGTGCCAAAGCCTCTTCATACTCGACCAAGCACTGGTGAATGTTTGCAACCTCTTGAAGCGACATGCAAACGGTTGGTTTGGTTATCAGAGTTGCTTCGCTGTACTGATCCATGCCAAATTCCACTTCAGGCTCCTCCACTTGGATGCATCCCTTGAAGAAAGCTTTAAACTTCTCGTGACACTCGATAATAAAAGGGTTGAGGCACATTAAATGAGGCGACTCTTCCGCAAATCCTTTCTTAGAAGCAGCAAATTGCAGCATTTTGGCGATCTAGATTTTTTAAATTAAATGTTTCACAATGAAAATGTTAAACTTTGATGAAATAAAAAAATCTATTAACTCACATTGCCCAAATTGCGTCGCTGATCTGTCGTCAAAACTTGCGTTGGCGACACCGAGATGATGTCGAAAGCGTCTGGCGAGACGATCGTTGGGTTGATGTATCGATAATACACCAAATTACCTGTAAATAAAAATAGTTTGATTAAAAATCTTCACTACAGAATGTCGGTGGCAATGTTTTTACCAATGACTTTGAGGACGTCTTTTTCAGGAACCAACGGGAACTTGTTTCGTAACGCTCTAGCCAACACTTTGGCCACATAGAGCATGCCGTACGGAATATTACGAATGGAGTAGGTGATTTGTTCCAAAAAAAGGGTGGTTGCAGCCTTAAGGAATTCGATATTAGTTTTCAAGCGGCGTTGAACTTCGGGTTGTTTCAGGGCATCTTCGGCACTAATTTCGTAAGGCATTCCACAAGGTTCTCCTGACGCACTCTCCAACTGGTTGATCCACAACTTGTAAATTTCCACTGGACTGAGATTGATGAAAATGTTTTCTTTGAGAATCCTTTCAACAATAGGACCAAGTAATTCTCGCAGTTGGCCGACGCGGTGACCCTGTCGGCTTAGCTGAAGGATGAGCTTGATGACGAGTGGATTGCCGGTGGAAATGTCGCTCAGGTTGTCCACTTTGTGACGGACCTCTTCTTCTAGCGCACATTTGAACAACTTCAAGAGCAAATATTCTTCGCGCAAGTTCGAGCCGTAATTGTATAGCGATAAGATCATGGTTTCGGGCATCTTTTGTGGCTGTAGGAAGAGTAATTTAGACAAATAACGTGGCTCGGTTTGCAAAAGATAAAAGAGGTGCTGATAGGCTTCTAGCTTATGACGCCCCGTCTTGGTCAGCGAGAGTAATTCAATGCCAGGTCGAGTAAAATGGTGATTCTCAGAGCTCCTTTCCTGCTGTTCAGCTGCTTTGTTCACATGTTTTCCTATGAGATAATCCGAAGCAAAATAATGGAATGTCACAATAAATCTTTCCGTACTCGAAACTTACGAAGTTTATGGCCGTGTGCTACCACTTCCTGCAGGGCGATTTGATTCTTAACCAAAAGCCCAATTTTAATATCCATCGTATTGAGATCCTTTTCGAGCTGTTTATTCCGACGAATAGTTTGCACGACGTCACTCTTTAGTAGCTGGACTTGCATCTCTTCATCATAATCTCGCTTCATTAAAAAAAAATCAAGGTATTATTAGTTTGTCTGTAATGAGTTATTCAAAATCATCGTTTACCTGGCCGATGTCCAGCAGATGAAGGAAACGACGCAACGTACACAGTGGCATATCCCCACGCTTGATGGATCGATATGCCCGTAGGGCCAACCAGCGTCTCCAGCACGCTTGAATCAAAACAATGTCGTCAACAAATTGTGAAAAATATTTAAAATCTCGACGTTGTGGCTGTCGTTGCCGCTCTTCTTGTTGGCGTTGCTGCAACTGTCGATAGCGCTGCTGTTCCACGACACTACGCCACCAAGACTGGAATGAATAAATACTCATTAATTTTAATGCTTCTTACTTCGTCTTAACAACAACAACCAAAAAACAAACCTGGATTTTGATGACCGAACTGACGTTATTGTGAAAATGATGTAAACGGAAGGCGATCTTTTCCCGCACCAGGAATCCTCTAGCGCAAGCTTGCAGTCTGATGATTAAGGGTTCCATATCATCGTCTTGGACTACCGACAGGACCAAGTCTTCGAATTCACGAAGCCCAACCAATCCAGAGTCGGAATAGTCGCGAGGCTTTTCCCAGCTAATCTCTTGCGATTTGGCGTTGAGGTAAACGGGAATCCCTTGCTCCAATCGATGCATCACCCAGGCTTTGGAAGCCGGCAATTGGTCAATCCGAATGCCTCGAATTCGAGTGCCCAATCGCTTGGTGCACGTCTGAAATTGTGAGCGACTCAAATCGGGAAGGTTGATGTAAGGCGAGTTTAAAGTATCAACGAATCCGGCTGGATCGCGTAAATTGTTGAGGCCAGTCACGACCAGGCAGACTTCTTCAGCTTCGGTGGCCAACTCGCGCGATCTACGCAGCATTTCTTCGACGTCTTCCATCGACAAGAAGGCATCAGAGTCTTGTCTTCGCCTTTTGGCTTCGCTCAACGTCTTTAGAAGCCTCAAATAGAGTGGAGCCTGTTCCTCGATGGGATCCTGATCAGTTAGACCAGTAGAACCGAGAAGGACGGCCAACTGGATCGCGTCTCCGCCATCTACGGCCCGTTGAATCGACTGGGCGATATCACCACGCTCCGCATCTTCGTTCACTTTCAGGATGCATGACTGGATCTCATTGTGCGTCAGCACTGTGCAGAAATCTTCCCGGCGGACCTTTCCGCGACGTAGATCCGTTAGCGCCGCCATGTAGGATTCCGTGAGGCTGGTATTGAGGCATTCAAAGCTGAGCATAGGTTCCTCCAATACGAAGAGCAGCTCAGTCACATTCCGACCGTCGACGGCTTGCGTGACTTGAGCCACTTGCGTTAATGTGCGAATGGCGCCGCAAATCATCTCGAAGCTGAGATCTTCCTCAGTGACGGAGCGGAAGTTGTTCATTTCCTCGTGATAAAGTGCAGCGGCGAACTCGAGCACCACCAGTTCGGACATGGGTTCAGTGTCAAGTAGTTGACGTAAAATTCGAAGGGTGCGGTTCGGGTCAGAACCTTCCAGCGACTGGTTGACGGCATTGACGTACTTCTGACGCTCGAGAACAGATTCTCTTTCATGATTGACCTGATTAATCAGCGCTTGAACGTCGCAGAGTTCGATCCCTTTGTCACCGCAAATGGCGACGTGCAGAGCTTTCAAGTAAGCGTGGCAGTAATCTGGGTTAAGCCGTTTGATTCCGAGAATTGGGTGCGCCAGCGCCGCCATCATGCGAACGGTGTCGCGACTCTCAACTGACATGGCGATTTTCTCCAAGGCCGAAAACTCGTTGACAGAATCCAGCTGACACTGAATCTCCGATCCAGTCAAGAGCTCGTCGTAAATATCGGCGGTAAAGTCGCTGTTGAGGCTTCGTTCGCGGGACGATTGTTTCTTCTCATCAAGAGCGTCGATGAGAGATTGCAAGTAGAGGTCAGCCAGGCTGGGATCAATGTCGCGCAATTGAGCTGCTGGATGCCCCATGGCTTGAATCATCAAATCGCAATGGCCGTCTTCTGTGGCTTTGTTGATGGCAATAATGGCAGCGTGATGTTCAGCAGCGTCGATCGGCAGCTCACCAGCTAAAATGCCTCCAATTTTACCAAACTGCGGCATAGTTAATCCGTAGCGCTGGAGCTCCCGGCTCATCAATTTGACAGCTTCGTCCGAGAATTGGGCTTTTCCGTACAAGCTGGGCATGGGTGGCGCTTTGCCCAATCTGTAGAGGTACAGGCTAAGGGCGTGGATGCTGTATATGACGCGGGGCATATTCTTCCTGTCGTAGAGATCCTGTTTTTGTTTTAAAAATAAACATACTGTTAGCATCGGTCATATTAATGATGATGATGGAAGAAAATCAATCAACCGTTGTCTCGGGCAGAAAAATAGATGGCAGTCCCAGACTGGACATGGCTCCCAGCCAGTGATTAATATTATCTGTGTGTCTGAAAGTTAGGCCGGCATCCCTGTAGCGTGTTTGGTCTGCGTCGTAGATCTTTTTCAGAGGCACCGACTGCGGTTGAAAGCGATGGGCCAATTTGGCTAAAAAAACTCCGTTGCGTAAAGCTTCTTCCAGTTCAATAGACTGGGGAAGAGGTTCGCGAATGCACATTTCGATCCATGTCTTCGTTTCCTCCAATCGGCAAAGATACTCGTAGGCGATTTTCTCCTGCCTCTTCTCGTCCATCTGATCGGCAGAAACGCGAATTCCATCTGAAATGATAAGAAACAAAAGTAGTAAATGTTAAATATCAGAAAATAGTCGCCAAACGTAGATGTGATTGAGTGAGAAAAGCCTCGGGGGGAAATGTGAAATTCGACACTGCTCTAGCCATAGGAGCACATCTGGAAATCGTCTAGTCAACAACGCATCAACGTAGATAAAAATAAAATCCCCTCGAGACTCTTTTCATTTCAGTTCAGCTCTATTTCCTGTGCCAGTAGAACTCTGTTGGCGTCATGAAGTGGCTGAGCGTTTTTTTCCTGGTTTTCCTCTGCGCTTCGGGTAAATATAGTGGCGGAAAATACACAACCTCAAAAATTACTTAATGATCAAGCAAATGGTTCAAAATGAAAATCTGAATTTTTTTTTTTTGGCACAGGAACTGAAATCGAGCCAGGAGATCCTGAGGATATTGGACCCGATGCTCCTCAAGGCACAGCTCCACCGACTCAAACCTCTGACCTCCCCGAAGAGTAAGTGAAAATGTCTATATTCAAGTTTTACTTAGTGTGACCACATCAGCAAAGTTTCAGTGCGCTTTTCGTGAGTGAATAGGACAAAGATTGAATTGAGTCTGGATGCGCGCATTCGTCAGCTGTTGGAACACTACAAACAAGATGATCCGCTCGGCATACCGGGAGTGCCCATCCCTGATCCCATGCCCATTCCAGATTTCGAAGGCGATTTCCCAGCGGCAAAAATTAAATTCTCTGAAGCTGAACTCCAGCAGCTCTCCCAGTTTCGCATCAATTACGTCAGAACCGACCTAAAAGATTTGAAGGTAAGAAACTCTACTTAAATTAAATGGTCTGAAAGACATTTTAAAATGCTTCTTTTCGGTTGGTTTTCCAAGGTTTGGATTGGTATGACTTTCGACACTCTGCAAGTGGTCGGTCGATATCGTATGAGCTCCTGGTTCAGTACCTCATCAGGCGACTTTAACGTCACTCTAATCCGCGTTCACGCCGAAGGATTCGCCGGATTAGTCGTCGACTCTGAGGGTCTCATGCAAGCTACCAACATTACCTTCGATGTTGGCTTTAAAGACATTACCATGAAATTCGAGAATTTGGGATTTTTCGGTAGTCTGTTTCAGGTAATTTTGTTGTTTTCTAAAACGAGACCAACACGAAAACGTCGATATTAATTGCAGGGAATTATCAACTCGGTTGGCACTTTCATCTTTGATTCCATCAAACCATTGATTCTTGGTCAAATCAACGATCAAGTTCAAACCAATGTCAACAGCCAGATGAAGAAACTGAATCACATTCTGCCAGATTCGGTGGCACCCTTGGATATGGCAATGGCTATGGGAAGAGCAGAAATCCAAGAAAATGGAATGGACCCGTTCGAAATCCCAGAATACACTAGCATTCTGGGAACTGGGGTTGTTGTGAAAATCTTCAATGGAACGCTGCATGGGCTCTCCACGATACACAGGTACAACGCTTCTAGAATTAAATGCCAAATCGAAATATTGCAGCTATGTGGTTTAGGACTGGAGATGTAATCTTCAACTTTGAGAATGGATCCCTGGTAGTTGGAGCTCAAGCAGCTACTCAACGTCTAAAGGGGCATTTCAATTGGCAGCTGGACTTTAAAGTTTTTGCACCTAGAGGTAAAATCAGCCTTCAAATTGACCACCTTGACGTCAAGATAGGTTTGAGTCAGCCAGTCAACGTTCAAAAGAAACCTAGGCTAGAAGTTTTGCAAGTCAACTTGGGGAACATTCAGGTAATAAAAAACCTTTGTGGGATTAATTTAAGTGAATGAGACTTAATTGTAACTTTTCAGGCTCGTTCAACTGGGACGGGATCAGTGGACTATCTCATTGAATTTGCTGTCAACTTCCTAATCAACGGTTTCAGAAGTGTAGTCCTACGAACAATGGAGAAGCCAGTTACCTTCATCATCCAGAAAGAACTGGACAAAATAGATGTTGAGGCTATGATTGAAGAGCAACTGCCCAAGTTAAGTGAGTTAAAGAATGATTTGTAAACCCAAGTTCCCCTTAAACGTGTTAGACTAACATTTGGTATAAAGTAAAATGTGTGCTATTTTCAACAAACCTGGGTCAGATGACATTGCTGAATTCTCCATTGCTTAAACTGAGAGAATACCTGTAAACATAAAAATAATTCTTTTATTAGAACAGAAGTAAATCGACGGGGAAAAAATGTCTTGGGCATACATGCCTCCTGTCATTTTGTCCATACAATATTACTTCAATACACAAAAAAGAAATAAACACACAAGCTTAAATATAGTGTACCAATAATAATGAAAACTTGATAATTTTCAAATACTTTTAAAATAATAAAACGATGGTTTTGAATAAAACATGTAGAGACATTAGATTCGTTCTGTTTCAACTTTAGCCTACTGGTCTACTGGTGGTTTTTGAATTTTCAAATTCGTCTATCCTATCATGACGATTAACGATAGATAACCGTTTCAAGGCGGCACCGCCAGATTTCTCCTAGTACCTTCAAAATATTCCTACAGATGGCGCGCGTGAACTTTACATTATTTTAAATCGCTTTTTTCAATTTTATCTTTATGTCTTTGGAATGATCTTATAAACAAAACAGTAAAAAAAAGAACATCCCCCATTTTTACATTGGCACCACTGCAGTTTCAAAAATTCCAATACCGAAGAATTTCGTAAAATAATTTTTTAAAATTTGTATGCTTTTTAAAGAAAGACGGTAAATTTAGATTGTCAAATAATTCAACAGTGGCGGCGGTGCAGCTCTCCGTCACCCCCGTTTAGCCGATATTATTATTCTTTGTTATCTGCGTGATGATAATAGCCAGACCTCATACTATATATGTACTAAAGCATTTGGCCGTTCTGCTGGCACACTCGTTGACATCCGAGTGGGTGCGATTGGAATGGGGTTGATTGACTCGTTCTTATTCGCCGTCAGTTGTTGTGAATAAGTCCCCAATTCAAAAGCGAGCCCGGCGAGTCTTTTGAATTGTTGGACGGTGGCGCAACGAACGCCGGCCCCCACCCAAAAGTGATCGACACGCTCCGCTCTCTTTGGGGCGAGCGACGGTTCGACCCGTCTCTATTGTTTCGCAGCACGCGCTCAGATGGGCGACGCTATAGACGCACTCAGACAATGGGAGAGGAGGAGAGAGAATAGGTGTTGGGCCGAGTCACGACGCCGATGGAATGAAAATACGCAGAGACAATAGAGAATGAGAGATGACGAGCGAAGGAGGACGACGACCAAAGTTTCACTGGTCTTTTCCTTCCTGCCTAGCCTTCACGCCCGTGCAATCTCCCTCAGACATCTGGAGAACGGCACAAGGCCCAGGGAGAGAATCCAGTAGAAAGCCTGGAAATATATAATAATAATAAATCATCAGAATTGACCCTGTTCAGAGACTCTCAGTTCGGCCGCTTGATGTGTCTAAAGTGTTAGCGCGCTCTGAGAATGATTTCCCACTTCCGAATGCCATCATTTCCGCCTACCCTGCTTCCCCATTTCCATTTCCGCTTTTTTTTTATGATTTCTCTCGACATCTTTTGTCGGATTTATTCAAAGGGCCTAGGGGGGAGGCGATGATGTGTGTGTGTGCATATATAAGCCTACAGGCTGGTAGTATATCTGCTCTCCGATAAATTCCCCGTACCAGATAATCATCGCTTTCCGATTGAATCTTACGCTCCCACCCACCGACGAAAGTTGAACAGGAGTCGAAAACAAAAGCGCTATAGATTGTGGAGCAAATCGGATGGTAAAACTCTACGAGAGACAAAAAGGTGACGACGATTGGGAATTTTTTGGGTAGAACCTTCACATTTCTCGGTTCAATTCGATTTCACGTTGAAGAAGAAAATGATATAGGCCTCCGCCTCTCTATATATCATTGGCAGCCGCCGCCAACTCTCGTTTGATCATCACACACAACAAGGACATATATACGTATATAGATGTATATTTCCGAGTCGAATCAAGTTGGCTGACTGCTGGATGGTTGGCTGCTTCACCCGAAGTTGTTCACCCGTTGTCGACAAAGACTTTGGTACGAGACACGAGAATAATTCAAAGGAATAGAAGAGAAAAAAAGATCGAAGCTTTTGATTATGTACGTTAACAAACGTCAGTATAAAATCTCCAAAAGTGTCGGGACGGCCTGCTGCATGCATATAGCGGCCGAACAGTTAATGAACGATACGCCGTGATTGAGAAGCTGAAGCCAAAAAAGGGGCCAGCCAATCGTCCATATAATTTGCATAATAAACAGATGACTATGCACAATACTATCCATCTGCTCTGCATAGATGCCTATACGTGCCGTGTAGAATTATATTAAGGTCTGGGCCAAGTCGAGATATATCTGATGGCTGGAACACCAGCAGTAGACAAATTTACAATCTCAAAAAGAAGAAGAGTCTTTCTCCACAAAATATCAAAAGGGCGTGTGCTGCTGTTGGTGGTGGTATGTGGTCGTGAGGGCGCAAAGTAATGACGTGCTATATACTGCTGCTGCCGAGGCGATGAAAAGACAAGCCCAAATATAATGAAAGCAGAACTAAAGAGACACGCGTTAGAAAGACTCTTTTGCTATAGCTGCTGCTGGGGGTTGCTAGAGACTCTATCAAATGGGCTAGGGCGCGGGTGATAACAAATTCACGCAATATCAAACCAAGTTCACCCCCCATTTTACGTTGTGTCGGAGAGAGAATGACGTTGCTGAGGCTCTCTCTAACCCATTGTCATTGAAAGTATTACACCACTGCTGGTCTATACTTTTATTTTAAAAGAATATAGGATGTATAAGAATTATAAAGGTTTCTCGTCGTTGGCGTTAATCAGCTCCACTTTGAGTTTGACATTGACTCCATAGAAATGGGCGCCAATGGGCGCCCCCGTTTTTTAGCCCGAAGGGCTGTAAATAGTTCTCTCTCCAACTATAACAAATCTGCATCTTTATATTATACAGTTGGGATGAGAGCGGCTCTCTTGATCAATTCATTCTCGGCCGAAACTTTTGAGACTATAGATACTCGACCGTCACTTTTTGATTTGGACTTTTCCGCCCCCAACCGCCGGGCTATTTCGATATAGTTTTCGTGACACCACTCCCTTGGGATTGTGACGATCCTGGCAATCATCAAAAAAGAAAGGGGGGACCCAAGAAAATCATTTTCTATAGTTCCTTATTGTAGAGTATTCGACTTGTTTGACACTGCAAGTCTCACACCCAGTTAATAATTGAGTATCTGCGAGCTGAATTCGGCGATGAGCTGTTGAAACGGCCGTTTTGATGTCTGTAGTAGGCCCAGATAATAAAGATGCGCCCATGTCTTACAACACAGTCTACACGTAATAATAATAATCTCACAAATACACATTAGACGCCAGCCAGTCGACCGGAAGAAGGAAATAAGGGCGTGGGCCGCTGCTGCTGCCGCCGCTCTAATATCATCTCGTCGTTGAGCTACAAACTCAATGAGATGTTCATTAACCAGCAGTGGTATATAGCAGACCATGTAGTAATAAAAATAAGACACACAGGGAAAAACTAAATATATATATATCCATAATAATGTGGAGGCGGCAGCAGCTGCTTTTACTGTCTAGTTATTTGCCTGTGTAGACACACAGAAGCGCGCGTATAGAATTGCCGTTTACTAGGAGCGGAAACGGGCCAGCAAATACACGCAACCGCAGCAGCAGCCGGGCATGATGCAGGGAAAGCCAAGATGGACGAACAAGAGAGATAGAGAGACGGACCTTGTTGATACAACGGCCGACGACGAAGCTCTCCGGTTGTCTCTTCAAAACAAAGAAAATCATCGCCGGGACCGACGACGACGACAGATCCGCTCAATTAAGTCGGACGGACGCGGATTTGGTTGGGGGGGAAATGGGCGGATCTTGCTGGGCTTTTCTCTCGGTCCTATACTGTTGACAGACCCGAAAAGGTTTCGAATGACACACCTCATCTCATCCGCCTGTTGGGGCGACAAAGACAGGAGCAGCATGCAGGGCCGGCAGCAGCATGTTGTAATCGCTTCGGTCAACAACTGGGCGTTTGCCCGAGCGCCAGTTGTTTGCCCAGCAGCATCACGAGAGAAACCAACACCACACACACAAAGATCTTTATGTACTATAGACTCTAAAAACACACTCGCAAGATATATATTTTACTCATCCCTTTTTGATGCTGTACACTCTTTTATTTAGCTTGTCATTTCCAACGTGGATATCCTCCCCCGATGCTCAATGCAAACAAAAGATCTATACGTATTATATCTTGTAGTAACATGTGTGCTGTGTCTAGCCCATCTCCCTTCTATGCATAAGATCAGCTGAGCAGTCCTTTTTTTTATTTTATTTTTTATTTTATTTTTTTAATTTTATTATGAAGATGAGGAATTAAATGAAGACGACCACATATCAGGGAATGAGGAATGCCTCTGACAAAAAAATTCATTCCTCCACCCACATCTTTCTCTAGTCGCTTTTCAGCATTTGAATGCCCAGCATCGTCCCCCGTCGACTCTCCCCTTCCTTCCTTCTTTTTCCTTCTTTTGATGTTATTAATCTAGATATAAATATAATAATAATAATAATAATAAGTAGATGAATAGCGAAGGCATCGGTATTCAATGCGGTCGTCTCTCTCTCTCTATCCAAAAGGAAAATGAATTTTTGTCGATGCCTATTTACAAACATATTTATATAGACCATCATTTCAGTCGGCTGGGGGGGGGGGGGGAAATATGAAAAGAATTCAAGAGAAATAAACTATACAGCTTTATTATTAAAAATAATAACAAAATATTCGGCATTTATTTGCAATAACCTAGGCCGCTATATATATCAGCCGGGGAATAGTATAGATTATTATGTATAGGAGATTGTGCGGTCTCTCAACTATAAACTCGACGATTGGCACATCACATCACAGCATGCGGATAAATATAGCTAGTGATCCGATTCATGGCTGGCTAGAGTGGCGAATCATGTAGATGTCTATAGCGTTGGCCAAAGAGTTTAATAGCTTTTCTCTATTATTTGTCTCTTTTGGCGACTGGACTATGGAAAGTGGTCCGACTGTATATCGTGGTTCATGGTAAATAGGACTGCTGGCCGTTCTCTCTCTATAACAAAACAACTCTTCGATATATTTATGGTTCTCTATACAGCCCATAGATCTAAAGGGCGCCGGCTGTTTTGTTAGTATATAGACTCTGTGCTGTGCTATATGTGTGGGAGTTCGTGCGTGGTTCACTGATGCTGTTGCTGCTGCAGACTGGGACTGGGGGTTCGTCTCTCTATTGAGTTGACCACTTTCGCACTTTCTCTCGGCTGTCCCGAGGACGTGATGGCCCAAAGTCGCCATCACACAGCCAAGCATTACTACGTCTAGAATTCTCCCTCCTTCTCCTATATATCCATTTGCTGGATTATTCAATCGGTGATGCCAGCCAGCACTAGCTCTCTTTATTTTCTTTCTTTCTTGACTCACCCGCGCCAGCAGCTCCTATATTGGGAGGAGGATGAATTCTAAATCTCTTCGTCCCCCCAACCAACCAACCCCTCCAGCACTCAATAAAACATACATGTGTGTATATTGCATCTATATAGTCTCTCTCTCTCTCTTTCCTATGCACTGACGTCTCTCCGCAGCATCTTCAGAGGTTTTCCTATTCGACCAAGTTTGTCGTCAGACTCTCAGCGGGAAAGAAAAGTTGCGTGATTGTCCATATGCTCTGCTGCTGCCGGATCCCGAGCAACAACTCGGACGGTACACATATGGGAGGGAAGAAAAACTAAAAGACTCTGGCCCCTCTTGCTCAGTCACCGTGAAAAGGTTATTGACTAATCATCGGGAAAGATGAAAGACATATAACAATAGAGAGCGCGTGTATAATCAAAACAGTTATATAGAAAGATCCTTATATATTCTCGGCGAGAGCATATCACAAGTTTTCTGGCACTTTTGGTCAATTATTCAATGTACCAAAAGGAAGGCGGACCAGCTGCCAATCTGTTATCATCACAAGTTTTGGTTTGGCCGGTGCTGCTGTGTGTGTCCGTACGGATTCCTCTGCACATGATTATATAATGCGTCTATTATAGCCGGCCCACACATACATCAATAGAAAGAACAACTCTTGGAACATGGCGTCAAATACTGTGGAACGCCAGAAGATATATCCAACTAAATATCTATACGACATCTCATATGATGTAGATATAACACGGTAGGCCGCAAACTGTCGCTACCACTCCCGCTCAAGCCCGGCTGAAAATACAAAAGATTCTCTTTTGCCCAGGGTCTTTCACAGTCCCGCGCAAAAATATTTAACAACATACAACGAACCGTGCGGGGGTCTTTTCGGTCCAGCGATCTCCAAGCCACAAAACAGGAGACACCAACAACTTTTGTTTCTTTGGTGGGTGGGGGGACCCTATCCTAGATGATGTGATCCCGTGTGCTGTACCACAGCAGGAAAAATATAATAATAAATCCGACGAGAGAGTCGAAAAAGGAGGGATTTGTGTGCCCAGGGAACTTGTCCGCTTGATTTTTTACTCTAATGGACGTGCTGGCCATTTACAGCTGATCTTAGATGTATCGCTTATTCTTTTGTGCGCTTTTGTGTGTGTATATAGTGGCTAGGAGGGGTTAAAAAAAGGAGCAGAAATGTGCTGTGCGGTTGAAATGCCAGAGCCAACGGCGTTCGAGTCCAGTAACGTCGAGGATTGCGGCTGGGCTGTCCCATTTTCACGCTTTTCAAACCTCGGCGGTGGGCAGAATAAGATCGATCGAAGATGGGCAGCAAGTATATAGTGCATCAACTCAAAGTGGAGCTCCTTCTCAAGTCTCCTGGAAGAACAACAACGAGTAATATTTTACCCTCTAAAAATAGAAAAAGGATGGCGGCCAGATAAAAATGGACTATACACTCTTATCAAATATAGTCTAGAAGAATCTGTTTTTAAAAAATAGACATAAAAGAAAAAGTCTAAATCCCCTCTCGGCTGTGAACTAACAAGTCACATTGCATGTTTATTCATGTACGCGCAACGGATAGATATGCGCTTATACATGTATAGTCTCTGCTATAAAAGAATGGGATCATTGTTGATGATTTCGTGCTGCAGAGAAACACCGTTGTTTTCGCCCCATTGTGTCGTTGATATACTGGAACCCGTTAGAGATGCCAAGGAGCTCCTTATAGATTTCTCTGCATATACGGTGACTGTGTAGTACTGCTATACGGGGTATATTGAACATTAACGATCGGGATTCGGCGGGAGATGGCCCAACAGAGAAATAAAAAAAGAAGAACAACTCTGATGATGAATGAACCGAAAGCGGAATATAGGAGGATATCTCTCAGACAAAGTCCAATTGCCAAGGAAAAACACCAGCAGCACACATCACCACCCCCTGGCGGCCCCTGTACTGCTGCACAGCTCCCAGCGTGCATATATGTACATACTGTATATTGAAAAGAAGGGTTGAAAATGGAAAAAAAGAAAAATCTATGGCATATACGACGAGTTGTCTAATGAAAAGAAAAGAGAGTTATTGTAGACGAGAGAGAGATGAAAACGGCTGATTGGAATTCGCCCCATTGTCTAACTCCTCCAATTTTTGGGCCCTTTTGTTTGTGGAACGGAGAGTGCAGTGCAGTGCTGCTGGGCGTGTGTCGACGCCCGGTTGATATAGGCGACGACGTGCAGCACATAGGGCCCGAACTTAACGAGCTGTCGATTTGGCTGCACGGCATCAAAACTTTCCATCAGCTATAGGCGATAGCAGAGAGACTCTTCGATCCATCATCGGTTTCCCGTCTGTTTCAATCCAGCTGGGCCTATACATGTTACATCCCCCCTTTTGTGTGTGTGTTGGGAGTTGTAGATGAGTTTCAATATTGTCTTCCTAGCAACCGTTTTGACAACTTGAGAGAGAGATACACGTGCGGATGGGGATCCTGCTGGAGTCTATATACCAGCGAATCAGATCCTGACGATTTATTGCCGCCAAACTTTCGAGTTTCCCATTGGAAGCGCGTATACGTCATTTTAAATTCTCCCTCCGAAATAAAAATCTCGAATTCACTTGAAATGTGTGTGAATATTGGTCAACAACAAGGGTGGAAAGTGCTGAGGATAGTCGTGACTGGACTGCGGTATAAAAAGAAACCAAAAACATTTTCCAACGCGATCGAATGCGTTCCGCTTTTATTTGCTTTCCATATCCGATGCGGAATAATAAATCAGGAGCCAAGATAAGAAGAAAAAACAATCCACCTTTTTTTGATCCAACGGGTCAAAAACCGCACCGGCGTTGCGGTCGCTCAACATATAAACAGCTGCCACTGTGCTGGGTACTATATATCTGCTATAGCTGGCTAGCAGATATAGCCTTTGCGTCTAACCTCCCCTAACTCGATTGTTCAACACGACACTATCTTTTCTACATCTCTTCTCTCCTTTCTATACAGACAAGAGCCAAACTGGCCATCGCTCACTCGTCGTAACGTAGTAATTGACTTAGTCATTCAACACACAGCCAACGTCAACCCAGCAAGGACACACACGCTTTAAAGCTTCCTGCTGGCAGCAGGGTCCGACTTATTTGCTCAAAAGTGTTGGAAACTTCCCCCGCGTTGTGTAGAATTGAGATCAAGACAAGGCCAAGAGTTGGAAAAGATCATTGGAACAAGCAGCAGCAGCAGTCAAGACACTTGACTTTTGGGTGATGACAAAAGCATCAGGATCTTTTTCGTCATCAACGACGGCCCTCATTTATATACTACCTTGTAGATTCTGCCGTGAGCTGTGTGCTATTATGACACACGATGCTGATCTCGGCCCAATACGATTGTTCTCCTCCTCGATCCAATCAGCCAGAAAAGTCAAGTGCTGGGCGCGCCCACTTGGAATGGGATTGAATAAATCTAATATCAATCAATAATATTTCTCACCTTTTTCAAACCGGTATATAAGGGGAGAAGGATTTGTTTTGTTTTCCGAAAGTCAATACAATCAATACAATCACAGGCCGTCGTCGTTTGCATATACAGGCAAAAAGAATCAAAAAGAATTTGATGATAAAAGAGAGAGAGAGAAAAAGTCGAGCTTGTTAGTTGGCCGGATAGACGAGGGGCTGATACATCGCAGCGATGAGCCGTGATGGAGGAGAGCAACAGCGCCAGTCCAGTGACTCTCAACAACAACAACAACAACAAGCCGATAGATATCGAGATAGTACAACCTCCACCCTCAGGCTTGTTATTATAAATACAGAGAGGCACACACTTGACTGGATATATATCTGGTGGCAATCTTTTTCGATATTTTTGTTGATTATCTTGATTTAGCTATTCTTTTCCTCTACTGTCCCACCCCCTTGTGATCTCTCGTGTTCTTGGGGGGGTAGGTTCAAGTGGCTCGGCTTAATTCGCTCTTAATGAGTCTAATCTCCGTGAAAACGAAACGCAAGAAACCACAAATAAGGAAGAGCTGGAGACGAGAATAATAAAGACCGGCCTGCCCAGCAGCAGACATTTTTTTTTTTTACCATCATTTGGCTTATTATTTTACGTGTGATTCTTTTATTCGTCGTGGTAATATATAAAACAGGGCGACAAATAAGGACCAGATTAAATGGATTAGGTCAGGGTATATTTATAGCCGAGACGGTATTTAAGCTGCTCTTCCGCGAATGATTCCTATATGTGTGCACAATAATCATTAGGCTGTTTTTGTCGTCATGGTGATGTTACGGCCCACCTTTATGGTTTTGAGGGGAATCGCATTGAGCTTCTTCTATCTACGTGTCGTGTTACATAAGAGGAATCTTTTTAAGCTGATGGTTTGATTGATTGGTGACGCATATCAATTGTTATAAGGATGTAACGTGAAACCCGATTTAATTGGCACGATTCCAAGTGAACGTCACCAACTCTTCACCTGGGCAATTTCATATACAAGAAAATAACAATTCCTTTTATAATTAGTTAATCGATTAAGTGATCTTTATTATTACGTATTTTTATTTTTAATTGGACTAATTCAGAGTTTACACAACAAGTGAAAAGGACCGGTGTGTAATCAAAACTATGCCATCAGCTATATTGTTCATATCTGGCAGATGCTGCACTGTGTGAAATCAATGTAGAAAAACAGTAACGGTCCTTATATAATATGCTAATTACTATAAAAACACATGCAAATGGGAAAAAAAAAGGTTTTATAAGTGATTTATAGCTCGGCGGATCGTTTATGCTCCACCGTGTAATAATACATCAGGGCAGTTTTCCAGCACCAGATCCGCGGTTATTATTCCAGTTGCTGCAGATTATACCGATGAATTTTTCCAAAAATAGATTGAATAAATAATCATAAAAAAGCATTTCTTCTTCTTTTAAGTCTCTTTAATTTGTTTCCTGGGAATTGGACTAGTCTATAAAAGACTATAATCCATTATATACTCTGGTTCCTGGAGAAGAAACAGAATAAATAGAACAGAATAGAAATGGGCGCTTGGCATTAGAATAAAGATTTCCCGATGCTCTGACGGATGATGAAAATTTCATAATTTAAACAAAAGAAAAAAGGTATTTGATATCTGACCTGTCTACACTGGCACTAGATTGTCCACTGCACACAGAGAAAGGAGCGGCTATTTTAAGTGACAAGTGAATTTGAAAAAAACAGTTTTATTTCGACAATTTTTGTGAGAGAAATTTCCAGCTGTAAAACACTCAAAAAGAATTACACTCGGACGTCAGGTCGAAATCCCAGATAAAAGCTTTCGACTGCCTATCTCAAAGATATATCGCTGAGCTCCATCTTGAATGTCTTTAAATGTTGCTCTTATTTTGTTTCGATTTTTCGATTTTTTCCATGTCGGATGGCCATTGGCTGGATCCAACTTGTTATATTTACACAATCCGGTGCGCTGCTGTCCACTCGGCTGGAAAAACCGGCGCAAATACACCAGCACAGCAGCAGCAGCAGTAGGATATATATGCGCCATCCTGCGTCTCTCTACATCCAGCATCCAGCTATAGCATCCAGCTGCATTCGCTTTAGACGCGGCCACATCTCGTTTCTTATTCCGTCCAGCAAAGACCAACGACGACGACGACAAGTTGCTCCTTTTTTCTTGATTTCCTTACAGCAGATCGTGTGGCCCAGCATTTTGCCCGATCCGCACCAGCACACAAAAACTTGGTAATCTCATTTCCCTCTCACCGCGCGCCTACATCTCTCTATATAGCTGTGTATCAATATAGACGCTGTATAGTACAAGTCTATACCTACTGTACATGCTCGACTCTTTATATTTGACAGTTTGTACAGCAATTCGTTATTGGCATTTCTTTTATATCTCTTCTATCTTCTTCTCTCGTTCCGTATAGATACGACACAGCACATGTTTATAGACTACGGTTCATTTTTATTCTTTTAGACGCTGCTGCTGCTGCTGCGCTTGTATATAGGTCGACTGAGCGATACATCCCGCGGGATCTCTTCTGTCTTGTTTTTCGTCCTGCTGGGAAAATGACAAGTCGTCGCCGTAAGTGCGCGGTCAGTTCTTCTTCTTCCGGGCGTATTACTAAAATAGGAAGAATATCAGCTCAGCTGTTTTTCATTATCCCTCGGACTTTATTATGTGCTGCTGCTGCTGCTGTTGTGTCTCATGTATAAAAGACAACAATAAGCGGGGCGGCCGCACACGTTAGAGATATCATATGCCACTGGTCTCTAATGGTAATCAAAAGGCCATTTCTCTCCTAAGTGGCGAGTCTAACGGTCGCCCGACTGAGTGCCGGCCGCTTTTATTATTGACGGATATTAGCGAAACGCGATTAATTTACGCAATCAACTTTCCCCTGGATGGATATATATAGTATATGTATTAGACGTGTGTGTGTGTTTCTATTCGGCAGCAGAGACCTCGGAAATTAAAAAATTGAAACATCCCGCGGAAAAAGAAATGCTGGACTTATACTAGGGCCGCAGGGCTTTATATTTGTGTTGCGGCTGTCATTATCACGCGTTCATCCCGCACGGGACCCATCTTGTGTCTTTTTTTTTTCTGGAGCGGGCAGCAGTACTTAGCGCAGAATGGGGTGTGGCGGCCCTATATAGTATAGTGGTGGTGGTGATGGCACATATCACATAAAAAGGCGGCCAAAACTAAGCGAACCGTTTGTCCGTCTCTACATAAAACCCCAAAAACAAAAAACCCATTTCAGACCCAGCAGAGACGGCCAAAATATATAAGAGATGAAGAAAGACACGCGGACTTTGTCTTTTATCGAATAGAACATGGCCAGCAGCGCTATAGCTGCTGGGCTTCTTTTTATAACACGTCGGCCGGCCCCGTCGTCGTCTTTTTGGCTGCTATCACGAACGAAAAGTATAGACAATGCATTTTGAACGCCACGCCACATCATCGTGATAAGAGTGGTCATCGGGGGTGTCATATCAGCTGTGCCACCGGAGGACTAGATGATGCTGGGCCGCGGGAAAAAATTCGAACAAACTGTGGGCGCCAGTGGAGCATTGTCGAACATTAGACACGAGTCGACCAATCATGGGGCAGACACGACTCTCTACTGTATTATGTACAAGGCACTTGACGAAAAAGAACTTGCCTGGCCTCTTTTATTTCCTGTCGAAGTTGACTACTGTCTCTCTAGTTAGACGCCCTCAACTTTTACACGAGTTGCTAAGTTACCAATGTGTCTTAAATGTCGCCTATACTCATCCGCCGGATATATACTGTATAGTCGCCTTATTCATCCCGCGATAAATACAAATGAAATCAATATCGAAATGAACAGATAGAGAGATAGTATACCAAGCGTCAATATAATATTAAATCTAGAAGACAAATGGGGGGCCGTCTAGATATTCCCCGTCGACTGCTGGTTTCCATCGAAGACTTTTCTATAATATAGTATGCCCAACCCAAAAAGCCCTAGCTCTCTATATATATATTTCTATATTGTGTGCTGTCGGGCTTATTAATGAATTTAATTAGGAAAGACTCTCGTCTATACTTCCATCCCATACGCAGTCCCACCCACCCGTTACCACCCATTTTGACGTCGCTGATTATGCGCGCAAGTGGGTGGCCATATAGCAGGGGGAGATATGTCTTAAACTATATGGGTGGTGGGGTCCCTTCATCTATACAGCGGGAATAGGAATAAGGATCGAGCACGCTCCATTCCCAACACACACACACACGAGCAATTATAAGTTTTGAAAGCTGGAATGGAATATAGAAGGCAAGAGACAGCAGCGGTAGAGAAAGAGCTCTGCTGTAGAGATGTACTCCCCGGCTCTCTCGCCCAGCATCCCAGCAGCGCGAAATATGTACACACACACTAGACACACCGGTATATATATAAAAACAGAAAGAGAAAAGGATAGATAGATCCTTATGTCTATGGGTGCTGGCTCGGAAGAACATTGTCTTTGTGTGTGAATACATAACAACAGGACAGATGAAGAAATGTCTATCCAAGAGCTATAGGCTTATATATTTGTGTGTGTATATAGGCCTATATATTTGTACTATATGTTACGTTTATATACAAGACAACTGCTGCTGCCGTGTGTAATAGGAGCAGTGCTGGCAGCAGTATTGTTTCTTCTTTCGGGGTCGGAGGGTTTATTTGTTTGTGAGCCACTTTTTCCCATCTGCCAGATATTTGGGCGCCCCTTTTATATATATTTCTTTCTTTTTGATATTCCAGAGTTGAACATTTAGACTTTCTTCTTCTCCCTGCGCTTTGTTCTTTCCCTTGAAATTGTAGTACAAGCTGAAATACATACGCGGATAGTTGTCATTCTTGTAGTAATATACCGCTGATAATAATAATAATAATAATAATACAGGGGACAAAGCAAAACTATTAGATAGAAATCATCGATTTGAATCAGTTTTTAAGTCTAGAAAAATCGTGTGTGCCAGATGAGAGAGACTAGAAAGGAAACGGCCGACTGGACTGATGTGTTGTGACAACACGAATTTTTTTCGTGGGGTTTGTTTTTTGGCCCGCGGAGAACCAAAAATAATAAAAAAAATTTTTTCTCGGCTGCTGCATTTTCTCCCCCCCTTCGCTCACCAAATCCGTGGAAAACAATCGAGCGAGTTGCACGAACAGACAAACAAAACAAAAATATTATAGAAATTTCAAACAGCAGCAAATCTCGAAAAAATAAAAGCCAACGACAACGACGACGACGAGCGACAGTGGGCGACACGATCGATATAGGCATATATACATCTAAGCTGACGAGCGATGACGCTCTGTATAGTATATAGACGGACGGACGGGCAGAGGCTGCTGGATGACTTTGTGAAACCGCACGTCTATATATCTGGGTACATGTGCATTGGCCATTGCCGCAGTATATCAAAGGCCCTGTCTATAATAGACATGGTCTCTATACGTGTGTTATTTGTGTACACATGAAATCATTCAGGCGTTAGTTCATCATTCGTCATGTTACTGTCGTCGTCGTTTTTTCCTTTTTTATTCGCCCGCCAGTTTCCCGGGGCATCGAATTTCAATCCTCGTCGACTACGTTATTATTTTTTCCCGTATAGCTCCTTGTGTGTGTGTGGGGCTGTCGCTGAGGCTGCAGCGCCCCGCTCATCATCTCATCATCTTCTTGTATTCTGCGGTTGAGCAAATTTGCATGCGGCATCAAATCACGACTAGCGCTCCCCTACCAACACACACAGCAGTAGCGGTATTGAATAATCAATCATCAACCACCACCACCACTCTGACTTTCGACTCATTTTACATCTCTTCCATCATCTCTTTCTTTCTTTTTGGCTCCCCCCGACGAATGTCTTTAAATAATGCGAATGATAGCCTCTAGCCTATCTATTCCTATCTAGTACCATTTCTATCCTCCATTTGCGCACAAATAGACACAGGCGAGAGAGGGGTTACAATTTAGCATATTATTATGCAATGTGTAGACGAGGTAGACTAGTTGACTAGACATCAATCGATGATAGCGTATCATCGTTAGATGCACCTCCTGATGCTTTTTGGCGTTGTGTGTAGGAGCCACAAAAGGATAGAGAGAAACAGGAAGCAAACGGCGACGACACGCGGTACTACCCAGCAAATGTATCAAAGAGTCGGAGAAATCTGTCGACGATTGAATTTGGCAGCATCGACACCTCATCCCAGCAGCAAACGAGGGCGAATATAACGAGCCCCGGCGTTACACACAGCAGCATCGGTTTGTTATTATGACGTCGGCGAATCAGACTGTGCTGCTGCATACAACACATTCTGTCAATTGCCGCTGATGGCACACACCAGCAATTCACAGACATATAGAAATGGGGAAAAAGAAGAGAGAGAGAGTTTTGACTGCTGCATCACACAGTGTAGAGTCAAGGAGAGATCAAGGCAAAAGACCCAAGTTTGCTCGTATTTATCCTTCACATACATTTAGATGTGCATCGGTTCATTGCGTCGCTAACGAAGCATCAAAGGCACGGGCTCTCTCAACGCGCCGCCGCTATTCTCAGCTTTTTTGGGAAAATGCGTCGCCAAATCAAAACCTGTTCGTCACAGCTATATATAATCCGGCCGGAATCCCCCCGTCCTCCAAGTCAATATATACATTGACAGTACGCACACAGGTCTCTCTATTATTATTAAATGTTGGTTTCCAAGGGGGTTCTGGGGTTGTGTTATTAGGGCGGGTTTTTGTTGCACATTTTGATTCGGATGTTGTCCGTCCAGGATGGCTTAATCAAATTTGAAAAGACGAATAATTTGATATGAACATTAAGCCCAATCCGTTTGGCGGAGGTTGAGCGCTGGCGATTAATAAAACCACTTTTATCGTTTTCAATATCATACAGAAATAATATTAGATTTCAATTAAAACTTATTATCTTCGGTTTTTAAACGGTTTGGATTTTGAGAAGAAGAGATTGATTTTTGTATAATTTCTTATTTCTATCGATATTTTATTAATTATTATCGTCTGACTAGAAGAAAATTAGACAAGTGTGAAGTGTCGTCTGCTTTTTAAAATTTCGACAAGACAAAATTCAAGCATGGTTCAAGATTTATATTCTTAATTTCTTATAGATTTATTTGTTTTTAATAACCGTCATACTCTATGCTTTTTAGCGAGTGAATCAAACTAAGAATACGAATAGATTTATTGTAGGAGCTATAGAAGAGTTAAACCTGTTCCAAATTTGTGAAATGCTGGTCCCTGACCAGCATTTATCACGTGATTGCCATGTCGATGCATGGCAGTTTGTTCATACTATGTAACCTTTTTTCTTGTTTGCAGATTTGAGGCCAGAGCCAGCCATCTCAACCACACAATATGCAAGTTTTGCTTTTCCAGGTGTTGACCTGGCGTCAGCAACAATCTCAGGATCATCGCTTCCAGCCTGGTAATGATTGCCTTTACTTTTTAGCTTTGACCTACTAGATATTTTAATGCTGCCGTACCTGCATCAATGCAGTGTATTACATGTAAACCTTTCATTCTCCCATTTATTCACAGTTAGCGTTTACCCAGTGCCTCATTTTCAACTTTTCCTGACTTGTTGTTTCTGTCATAACCCGTTTTCTATTTTTATTTAGATCAAAGCATCCCATTGCATTGGAATGCAATCGAGTTAAGGAGTTCTTCAATTCCCCTTTCTTAAAATGTCCTGGTGTACGGCTGTATGTACGCCCATGTGAATGTGGGTGTATTCACGAGGACACCTTTTCCCCTATGATCCTGTCTGTTGGATTCGACTTTTCAGCGGATGGATGGAGCACCTGGATCAGTGGATGCCTGGCTGTATTTCCAGGCATAAAGGTAGGACAAAATTGATCTCTATTTTTCCTTTATGACAATTTTGGGTGGCGTTGATTATTACGTAATCACGGAGTATGTTTTTTCCTGAGCTAGGCGGACTGCAACCGTTTTCTCTCTGCGTTTTTTTCTCAGTAAGGGTTCACTAAAAAATTCATTTGTCGAACGAAAGCACATCAGGCTTGTTTTGTCACATTCGGAAACATTTGAACTTTTAAACACTTGAAGCAAAGTGCAACAAGATAATTTTTTGACCAAGGGACCTGCCGCCACACCGGCACCTCCTCGTTTATTACATTAGATAGAAAACCAAACCTACGTAAATCTCAAACACCTTTCCACAGAAATTTTATAAGCCGGTATATAGCGTGTAATAGCAGAGATGTTGAAATTAGCCGACATATCCAACGAGGATATCCAGCACGGATGGGGGGGGGGATTCGTCTGACACGAAAGTTGCGCGTCTTCCGTATACATCCGCCGCCTCATTAGTTATGAAGAAGGATATTATAGATGTGCACACTTCTTCCTGTGGTGTGTGGGACGCACTTTTGATTGCGCCTGAAATCCTGGCGGATATCCTGCAAGTCCATTTAGATCAGTAGATCCAGATTTGTTGTGTGGGTGTGTATATCCAACAGCAGCACAAACAGCTCTCTGATGATCATCACCCAACAGTCTGCATCATATAACTTGTGGGCTATTGTGTCTCTCTTATGTCGGATGATTCTCCGATCCTTGTCTCCTCTCATCCCGACGCCGACTCCGCTCGGCCCAAGAGGGAGGGAGGAGTGTAAAGGGTCTCCCGCCACCCTCCTCCTATCTACGTGTGTGTAGGTGCAGCAGCAGCATGGGGGGGGGGGACTAGTAGTACAAGTCACCGAGGAGGACCATCTTTCAGTATTCATCGTGACGAGCTGCTTATCGGGTCGCCCCTTATTCTCTCCTCTCAACGACATCACTTGATCTCGTTACCAATCACCAGCAAATCTTTCAACTAGTTCGATCCCATTTACCCAAACTTTTGTTGAATTCGAACGTTTCCGGTGCATGTGTTACATATTTCTCGGCCGCGTGTAAAAAAAAACTGAAAATTTGGTGATCGCGTGGATAGGTGAGTTGTTTTAAAGGTTTATTATAATAATTCGATGGTTATCCAGTCAACGGGAATTATTTAATCGCCGTCTGATTGTTATATGATTCGTCTGTGAGATCTGGGCGTGGGTGAGGTCGACATTCATTTTGCCGACTGGATAACAGCCGGAAAAAGAAAAGAGTCTGGCCGCTTTTCCCCCCTCGGTTAATGGACGTCATCTTGTTTGTTCTTGAAGTGGAAACGCGATTGATTACGACAGTGGGCGTCAATCTTTTTGAATAGAAATCCCGGCCCATGTCAAAAATCTAACCAGCCATCTCAAATGTACCCATCGAACCGATGCGCGTCATTCACAGAGTGTACCAGCAACGGTATAATGTGATTGTCAAGCCGATATCTTGAACGTCGTTTATTGTTTTCCGATCGACGATCCCGTTTCTTTTCAAATTGGCATCCGTTTTCTCCCCCCCCCCCCCCCCCCAGCAGCAGCAGCAACAGCCCATTATATCGGCAAGTGACATGTTATATATATAAAGAGATACACCTAGCTATAGTCTTCAAAAAAAGTTCCAGGATGAATAAAAAAGCGCGGCTGCTTTTCTGACATTTAGATTAGTACAACGAGTGCTGCGCGGTTCCCCGCTCCGGAAGTCTGAGCCATCAGGAGTTTCCCCCCCGGCCGATGGTCTGAGAGCCGTGCGGTCGGTTGATGTGTGTGCACACGGAATAGTTTTAGACATGTACAACGGGATACATCAACTATAACAAGTAAAGAGATACCCACTCTATACCATCAGCAACTGACGGAACACGTCTGAAGGAGAAGAAGAAGAGAAAGGAGAAAAGCTAGCTTTATTTATTTTTGTGGAATCGATCCATCACATTGGGTGGATAGAGATGATGTCACATCTATAAATGATTCGTTGGGCTCATCAGCTATTGGGAGATGTAAAGTTTGCTGCTGCCGGAATATTGGGGATAATTCGTGTCTGAGATTTTATTTGAGCTGTAAATTTTTGATGGCTGGACATTGAGGGACAAGTGCGTGATTGTGTGCTGTGTACGTCTGCAGTTGAAGTTGCGATAATTACAAAAAGTTCCGTCGGAAAAGATCGGGGTGGACAGCAACCGAGAGAGAGAAACGGGCGGGTGAATATCCATGTGATTGTCGTCCGCTAAAGTATTCAGTCCCGAACGAAATTTCAACTGGCGAAAATCTCGGTCGGTGGCTGCTGCTGCATGATGGAGGAATAGGAGCCGAAGGCTGGAATAAGGAGCCCATCTGAGTCAAAAAGACGACGGGCCGGGCCAAATAAAAGAAAAGCGGAGAGAGCCGAGCCCAGCCCAGCAGCAGCAGCCCAGTCAAAAAAGAAAAAGAAGGGGTTCAAATAGCCGCGGGACTGTTGTACTATCGCGGCTAGCAGCACGCACGCATACATACGCCACTTTCCTGCTGCTGCTGGGGGTCTGTCAGAATACGAAATGAGTCAGTCGGACGGACGACAGGCGGACAGAGGGACTCTAAAACACACACAGAGCAGAGAGAAATAAAGGCAAAAACCGGACGGACGGATAGTTTAACCCATTGGCTTTCTCTCTGTGTGTGTGTCAGTCAGTTTGGTCCGTCTGTCTCTGTCTTTCGGTTGTATCCGCAACTATAGCTCGCCCAGCACACATAACAGACATGACGGGATGATTGAATTCCATTCATTTCCTAGACGCGGGCGGACAGCAGCACAGACTTCTCTCTCTCCTGCTGCTGCTGCTGCTGCTGCTGCCTGGCCCGCATGATTAATCACGCCCTGCCCAGCAGCATTCGACTATAGAAACCGAATCTCGGCACAGCACAGCCTTTTGCTCTTTTAGAAGACTATCAGCTGCTCCTGCTGCTGCTGCTGCTGCATGGCAGAGTGAGACTAAATAAATGGCGCAACTTTGATTTAAACAGCGGATGAAAGTTGGACAATTTCTGGTATTATTTTTTTCTCTCTCGTATTTCTATCGATCGGCGCATTTTTGTTATTTTTGAAATCCCCAGGCCAATTTGTCGAGTTACGTGCGGGAGCAGACGAGAGAGAGAGAGGGACCACAGTATTTATAGACGAGCCGCATTACATTTGGGCGATTGGATGATGACAATTTGGACATGGGCACCCCCCAGAGTGTCGTGTCGATGGTGTTCCACGCCGGGTCCCTGAACGGCCCGACGCTTGACACCTTTTCTCCCTTTTTTTTTTAGTTTTGGTCCTTTTCCCCCCACCGCAATGATGAAAGACTATGCGACTTGCTCTATAAAATACCCAAGGCAATCACATCACAAATGTGTGGTTGAGATTTTTCTGTTGTGTTTTGTGTCAAGAGCATCGGCACGTATATTTAAAGGGATAACCCCGGCCAACAGCTGTTTTCGCTGGTGTATTTTTCCCGCTGATGGAACGAAAAATCGAATCCTGGAAACCAAATCAAGACACAATATTATATCTGGTTCCATCTTTTTTTCCAAGGTTTTATTATATGATCGCGGGTATAACAAAATGTCGAAATGGAAAGAAAAAAGGGCCGCGTTATTTTCAAAGTAATCAGTGCCAAAAAGATATAGAAAAGAGTTGCGGAGGAGGAGGAGGAGGAGGATTCCTCGTAGATCTTCGTCCGCCAGAGAGAGAAAAAAGGAAAAAAACTCAAAATGGTTCTATTTTCCCGTGTAATCCGTGCATGGCTCTCCCCCCTTTTTTCTTTTTCCTACTCCCGACTGTCATTGGCGATGTCGCATCCCCCAAAAACGAGCGATCGTATAAACCTATATATTCCAATAAGGCCGGCGCACAAGTAGTAAAAAGAAAAAAGGGGATAGGAAAGAGGCACATATCAAAGCGACAAATCGACTCTGCTGCCCGGAGAGTTGTATGTATACATGTGTGTAATTCGATTGTGCCGATCTGTCCGTCCCACCCTCCTCCTCCTCTTATATGGCAGAGGAGGAACGACGACGACGACAATCGGCGTGCATCATCGACGACTGATTGATGGTTCTATTCCCGGCTTTTTTCTTATATTATATCGTTGCCTCTCTCTTTCTTCCGCTTTTCATAATATGAATAGATAGAGGCCGGCCCAGTAGCTGCAGACACCCACACCATCGAGAAGTGGCCGTAAAAAAAAAAGGAACAACAACGATGTAATATTGTGAGAGCTGCTGCTGCGCTGCAACCACCATTTCCACTATACATGCCAGCCGACACCAGACAACAAGAAGAAAGAGACAACCTCGTATAACATCGGCATTGCCCCCCGAACGAACGACCGACTCTGCTGTCATTTCACAAGTCAACGAGTGTGCGATTGATGGCCATCGAGATGACGCCGACGACCTGCTTTTGGATCTTTTCCTTCCTGCTGGCTCTGCTCACAGGTAATATACACGAAATTAATTTTTCATGTTGGCGATATGACGCAATAGGCCGTCAGAAAGAAAAAAAATGTCTTTTTATAAATGAAATAAGGCACAACAACTCTTTGTCAGTTGGGGAACCGTTGATCCGTTCACCTTTTCATTGGTTCTATATCGATTGTTGGGCGATTGTCGATTCAACTCATTGTTTGATAAAATCCCATCAGCGGTCACTTTCGTCTGCGTTCGATTGAAAAGCAGCTGAATTCTTCTTCGAATTCAGCTGGCTATTGCAGAACTAAATAGTGTAGAATATCCCCCCGCGAGAGGAAGAACTATCCGATGTAGGTTGACTATAGATCCAAAGGCCTTATACAAACTTGACGGTGATAATCTATTATTTACACGGCTCCAAGCTTCAGTACAATTTACCTCTGTTCACCTACGCTGGCAACAGTAATCGTTTTTCTCATAGATTCTCTGAAACAAATAAAAATAAAAATGATTTCCCCCGAAATAACAAGCACCGACGAAACGCTTAAAAAATGGATGACTGCGCAATGACGTCTCTCACCCGCATTATGTATTAGCCGGTCAAAGTTGTAAAAGGAAAATTGAGCCCATCGATTATTAACTTCCATAAAGTGTACGGAAATAAGTGTTTGACTTGTTGAAGTTTCGTTCAAAATAGAAAAAAAAGAGAGATTTGATCAAACTGACGGAAATAGATGAAAATGAAATTAAAGTGAAAAACCTAATTCGGACGGACGAATGCGACCCATTATTATACGATTTTCCCGAAAATATCTTTTTTTGTTTTTATCGGGGCATCGATTTTGATAAGCTATTGCCTCACTTTTTGTTTTGATTTTCGTTGGATGCCATTAAGTAGAAATCCTTTTTTATCCGCATTGACTGCTGCCGCCGCGTTGTGTAATTCTTTCTGGCCGCCGATCCAGCAGCAGCAGACGGAGAAATATCTAAGATGAAGAGTGGAAGGTTATAACCTCTTATGAGTCGATCTATATCCTTCTTCTTCCCCATTTCGTCTGCTGTCTGTCGTTTCACTCCGTCTTCTTCTAGACTTCCTGCTCTCCGCCTCCTACGTTATACTATAGTCATCGGCTTATTTCTTATTTTTTTTAATATAGATAACACAGAGAGAAAGACAGTGGCAGCCGCTAATACTGCCTCTAACAAATGCTTCTGCACATGACACACGCTCACTGTGTGTACACATCCGGGGGTTTTCTTTTTCCGTCGCCAGGGCCATTAAACATTTGCCAGTTGATGATGATACAATAGAGAAAGGCACTACTGCTGGATTCTATCTCATCCGCTCATCGATAATAGTGTGTCTTCCCCCGGTCCCCCCTCCCTCGCGCAGGATTCATCAACTTATTGACACAAACTCGACGTCTATAGCAAACAACTTCCCTCAACCCTTTGACATAATAGCACGACAACTTTTCATGTCTACCACCAACATCCCGCTCTTTTCCCTCCCAAATCCCATCACACCATTCGATTTCTTCTCCAACAAGGAAAAAATCATAGCTGATGTTGTTGTTGTCTTACACGATAGTACGGTCTTCTTTAACTGGCTTATCCAATATCCCGCGGTGGCTCACGATGCAAGACATAAAAGACTTTTGAAGAACCCAGACGTACACGGGAAAATTGAGTCAAGCCGCTCGAGAGTCTTGTATATATGCAACGCGGGGAAATTATAATGTCGCTCAAACATGTGTTTGACAGGAATCGACGGCCAGCACCACCACAACAACAACAACAACAACATGCCGGCGCCGAGCTTCGGGTCGACGATGGAGAACATAACGGTCATCAAAGGCAGAGATGCTTCCTTCACCTGCGTCGTTCTCAACATTGGACCGCATCGGGTAATAAGCGCCACAACCGTTAAGCGAGTAGTAGTACGCAAAGCGCCGTTGATGCAGGCACAAATCATCTCTTTTGATTTCTCTCTGCATGTTGACTTGTAGGTACATATTTCTGGCAGAGTCTTGTTTCTTTCCAGGGTTTAGATAGTACGACGATATATATCAAAAGATGAAACACAAAAAGGAAATAGATGAAAGAGAGAGACAGAAAAAACAATTGATGGAATCAAAAGGGGAAAAAGTTGATTAGAAAAAATTGCGAACGTATATATCTGAAAGAATAGGAACAAAAAAGGAGAGAAACTGAAAACGATCGTTAGTTATAATTGGATGTTTTTGGTTGGCCAGGATGTTGTCTTTTTGATTTCCATCTCCTTTTTTCTTCTTCTTCTTGTTCCTTTCGTTCTTTATTTATGCATATCACATCGAGGGAATGTTGTTTTGATCTGAGCGCAACAATTTGAAACAAACAACTTCATCATCTGTCTGGTACAAATATATAGGTGGCCTGGATCAAGGCCGACGATAAAGGCATTTTGGCCATGCACGACCGAGTTTTGACCAACAACGCCCGGTTGTCGGTCCTCCACAGCGACTTGCACACGTGGACGTTGCACATCAGAGACGTTCACCGCTCAGATCGAGGCGTTTACATGTGCCAAATCAACTCGGATCCAATGCTCAGTCAGGTATAAATCCAATTTCGAATGATTTAAATTGTCAAATTTTTTGTATTTCTCCAAAATGTCGTTGTACGATCTCCATTGTACTTTTTGAGCAATTGTGGCCGGAGGAAAAGTAGAAACTCGACGAATTGTTTGTTTAAAATATGTTGAGACCATCAAAGCTGGAGTCAAATCATCTGTGAACGTGATTTGCGATGAAAGGAACCATTCCAGTGCAGTATATCGTTTGTTTTTATTTATTATCATCTTTTTATTTGGGTTTTTTTTTCTCTTCTTTTATATATTCAATGGCCGAGGGAAAAAGATTTGCTGGATCGTCGCTTAAAGAGGAGGGTGGTGCGGTGGGGGTGCGGTTGAACGGATAGAGAAATAAGAGAATGGGTTTGTGCAAGCGACCAAAGGGAAATGCGGCGTTCAAATGTGGGCGACGCATCTTTTATACTACACGTTGAAAATATTTGAGCCCTGGTAGAGTTGAAATAATATGGGCCAAGCTGCACAACTCGCTTGGTTTTCTGGTACATGTTATGTTCAATGTCGCAGACGAGAGAAACGGCCTCTTCAACGGCAGACGGAAGGAATGCGCCTGATGGATGCCGTCAAGCGTACATGGAAAGTGGCTCGTAACAAAAGAAAGGAAAAAGGCCAAGCAACGAAACATAGAAAAGAGGTGGCCATTAATTCTTCGCCGAGTGTGCAACCACCTTGTCAAATCTTTTGGCCTTTTATTCCGGCCCCCCCTTCCGTAATATCTCGCGCCTGTGCAAAGAGGATGAAAAAAGACATTCACAGTTTCTCTGCTGTGACGCAAATAACAGCAGCACCAGGGGAATAAGAGAAAAGCGGATAAGGAATTTTGGTTTTCTTTTCTTTTCTTTTCTTTGGCGGATATATAGACGGCCTCCCTGGAAGTGGTCATCCCGCCGGACATACTGAACGAAGAAGGCGGAGGAGAAGTGCTGATACCCGAAGGAGGAATGGCCCGTCTTTCGTGCAAGGTCAGAGGATTCCCGCAACCTCGAGTCACTTGGAGACGCGAAGACGGCCAGGACATTGTCATCCGCAGCGGATCCCTCCAAAAACAAAAAGGTTTCTTATTAGTTTAATTTCAAAGCACTCCGAATTTTGCTGTTTATATAATAGATGATGATGATATTTACATTTTTAAAAATGACAGTTCCAATATTCGAGGGCGAAGTGCTGACATTCCACAAGATAACAAGGTCCGAAATGGGAGCGTATTTGTGCAGTAAGTTTCATGTTTTATAGAGTTGGGTCGCAATCATAATTGAGTTCGTCATCGCTTTGTTTTACTCCTCTGCATAGTTGCGAGTAATAACGTCCCACCGTCCGTCAGCCGGAGGATCGTCGTCAACGTTCACTGTGAGTTTTCCATTTTTGTTTCCTGCGCTAATCAAAAAATAAAAAAGAGACTAAATTTTGGATTACCCCCCTCTGACATTTTGAATGACATTTCAACTTTGGTGGACTTCGCACAACTGATGGCCGGGCAATATACTACAACAGTCTACCCGATCATTCAAGTTCACAATCAGCTGGTAGGCGGACCACTCGGCTCCAACATCACTTTGGACTGCATGGTGGAAGCTTCGCCAAAGCCCATCAACTACTGGGCCAGAGAGAGCGGTAATCATCCATCATCCATCCTTTATGCTTCTCTCAAATTTCCTGCCTCCTAACAAGGGCCGGTGGGCCTGTAAATGACCAAGTTGTTGCGCCACCAACGTGTAGTTACGTGTTGACAGCCTTTCTCTTCCTTGATGGCCGAGTTTGTGCGAGCGACAGCCGAGGCCGCAATCATTTCACTCTCTGTGAATGGTTGATTTGGCACTCTATCCGGTGTGCAGTCAATTTCCAAACGGTATAGCCTTTGGCCCGTTTAATATTACGTATAGGCCCCCGGTATGACTGACGTGTGGGAGGTTACGTGACGGGCAAGTGCCTTTATAATCCTAGAACACTGGGAAAAGCAGCTCTATAGGCATCACAGGGAAATCGGATCAACTCTCACACCTTTTCGTCTATAGAAAAGTGAAAAAAGGAAATGGAAATCCCATCATGTGGAGATTCTACATGAATGACAATGATTCGGATTGTTGCTCTTTGACATCCACTTTTGTTTGGTTTTATTTACTTGTTTCCATTATTCGTTTTCGTCGTCGACGCGATCCTCTTTTGTTTTCGTGTTGTCTTTTCTTTCAACTTGGTGACGCGTGCCGTGTGCGTCTATATAGTTGAGTGCAGTTGACGTTTTCCGCGTTGGTTGTCGCCGACAGATTCGATCAATCGTTATAGACTCTCTCTCTCTCTGCTGCGCGTCTCAACCGCCCCGTCGCCACTTTGTCGCTTCAACGGGTTTCGCTTCCCTTTCAGCTGGAGCGACTCGGCAGCCGCTCATTCCGGCATTCTTCGAGGCAACGATAATGTCATCACACAACACCAGAGGCGCATCTTTTTGCTTTATTCGCCGCCCTATATTTCCAGTCTCCAGTGATCATGTAGCGCCCAGAGGAAAATCAAATGACTCTTGGTGGTTACACACATAGATACACCCTCGATTGCCTTTTCACACCCATTTGACTAAAGAAAACGAGACGATGTTTCTTTTTTTATTTCTTTTTTTTTCTCTTTGGGTCGATTTGATTTTGCTCCCCCCAAGTACAAGTCTAACTAAAGCACGGGCGAATCACATATTGAAAGAGTGGGAAGACGAAATGGAAAGTCTGAGTTATTGATTGATGGGAATTGAGAAACAAAAGCCGCGTATATAGACGCAAGTCAAAGGACCGGGAAATTCAATTTCGTGCGTTTTTCTGAGCTTTTTTTTTCGAATTTTGATGATGATTGTCTGCGCGCGGTGAAGAGAGCCGGGGGGAAATAATCGAATGGGGATCGATTGTGTTCTTGCCTTATATAATGCAAAGCATTGTTTTTCTCCCATTCACCTGACGCACACACACACACACAGGCGAGATTATTATACCCAACGACAAGTACCGCATGGAGGAGATTGATGTCAATACGTACACGACCCGCTTACGGCTCCACTTGAGGCTCTCGTCAAGTGCTGACGAGGGTGGCTACAAGTGCTGTTCAAAGAATTCGATCGGAGATTCCGAGGGCACCATCACCGTCTATGGCAAGTCTTCTTCTTCTTATTGTTATCCTATACCAGCAGACGTTGAATATTTTCTATGTATTTTCTCTCCTCTTGCGCAGCCACCAAAAGAGTGGAGGAGGAAAAACCGCTGGGGCGATGGTCGGATCACGACGAAGAAATTGGCGAGGAGCCGGACACTGTCGACGACGCCGACAATACGTCACTGGAAGTGACAACGGCCACGCATTATTCTTTTGGCAGAGGCACACAGCCGGCTGGTGCGAGTAGCCGCCGTTCCAACAACAACAACAACAACGTCCAATCGCCGACTCAGAATAAGATGTCCATCATCCGCAGCAGCGGCGCAGCTGTTCGACTCCAGCGGACCTATTATTACCTCGTCGCCGTCGTTTCCTTCTTCTTAGTCGTTATGCTCCTTTAATAATTTATTCCTTTCACTTATATTATTCGAATCGTCTCAAAGAATAATTTGAAACAAAATAACAAATGTAATTAATATACAAACTAATTGAATTAACGAACGGATCGGGCATCATCACAAGTTTGGGCGACGAAATGCGCTCATGATCATGTTAGATTTGTCTTCAATAGAGGTTATATTGTCGGGGAAAGATGGCTCTAGATTTACCTGTTCAAAAGAAGATCTAACCACCAGTGTCCCTTGTCACACCGCGATTGGTTGAATAATAATTCAATAACTTGCCGACGCTATAGACTACGCAGAAAATAGAAAACCAACAACCGACGTGTTTTGGGACGCACCGTATACATAATATACAGTCAACATCTCGATTCATCTATTGCATATACAAACATCCACGTGTGTACGTATGTTATTATTGCCCCTCTCCCCCCCGCAATGTGTGTTATCGTTTCTCCCTCATCTCTTTGACAAACCCAATAATCTCGTTATTTCATCTCCATACTTTTTAAAAACTTACGTATATATTTATAATATCCTTCATTCCTTTTCTGATCGATCGACGTTGCTTGAGACTCTCTCCTCGTGAGTGTGCGTATGCCCCCCTCTCCTCCTTTTCTCCCCGTGTATATATATAATAACACTGAAAGCTCGACTTGTGTGTTTCTCATCAACCGCGTGCGCGTCCGTGTGTAATCCGATTTGCAGGAATGAAAAGATAACAAAAAAAAAGTGATGGAAACGCCTTTGGTTCTCTTTTCTTCTCCCTCGAGACGAATTTCTCAAGTCATCCATCTTAGACACAAGCGGCCGTCGTATATATATATGGAAAAGCTGCTGTGGACAATTTTTTAACGATATTTGGCTCAGCCATCACAACAACACTGCGGATATATATACGGAAAGGAAGGAGACTATAGTGCTGGGCGCATCTCCGGCTATTTTATAGAGTGAATTAGTCGATTCACTTTGGCAAAACCCAGGGAGAGCTTATCCCCGACATACGCGTATAGCATATTCTGTTGAGGAAAGGACCCAGGTTGCAAGCCATAGACGGCGCTATTCATCTTTCTCAGGGGACAATTACGCGAAGAAAGAGAGACTCCCCTCATCCCTTGCCCCACCTCTTTTGTTATTATGCACCGCCGCAAAAGACAAATGGCCTGTCACTCGCACACAGCCAACAAAGTAGTGGACGAGAATATTGCCGGGATTTAGATATCAAGTGTCTTTCTATATTTAAGTCCTTTCTCAACTCATCTTCATTGGCGCAAATGAGACGAGTAAAAGAAGAATAGATAACAAATTATTAAAGGTGACAAAAACAAATTAAATTTTGATAATTCGATACGCAAATACGCATTGTATTTTACCTCCTTATTTTACAATTCATGATGTACCAGTATTGTTTGCTTTTCTTTTGTTCCTTTGCTGGACCCCTTGGTAATATCCTGGTAAAGAAGTTAAATAACAAGATTGAATATTAAGTTGAAAATTAGACTTTACCTGTGTGGTAGCCAGCCATGTACCACGACATCAGCATGGAGTAGAGAGAATCAGAATCCATTTCTGCAGTACCATGAGCGGGCCAGGCACTTGGAGCTGGAGGTGGTGGAATGGAAGACAAGCTGTGATTTGGCACAGAGAAATTTGGTATCAGAGGTTCTGGTCTGACAGGTTGCCAATCCAATCCAGCAATAGGTACAGGCTTAGAGGGAGACTGAAATCCTTCACATTCCATGTCACTGGAACTTTCAGGTGCAACTTCACCAGCAGCAACAATTTGTTGATTTCTAGCAGCAAGACCAGATGAAGGTTTCAAATCCTTGATGAATACAACTTCCTCATTGTCATAGCCTGGAGTTAATAGTATCAACATTTTGAAGAAAAAGAAACTGTTTAGCATCAATAATTATTTCTAACTATGTTTCATTATATACAAACCAAGATATCTGACGAGACATGTTGAATTAGGCTGCTTGATTTTCTTGATGATGGCTTCATATTCAACACCATCCTCAGAGTAAACTGAACGAACATGGTCTCCAACTTTCCAACTTCCCTTCTTTGACGCTTTTGATGGTGATACAGCTTGTTCTTCTTCTGGAACATCAGATGAAGTGCTTTCTGGGGCTTCCTCTTCGAGACTCAATTGAGAGGCTACCTTCTCCTTCGCTAAGTTGACTGCTCGATCGTATGCTTGTATTAATGCCGTATCATCCCATGCATCCTCGTTAGAGTCTTGATCCTAAACCATCACAAACAAACTTCATTATGGAACTACAGAAACTTAAATTTATTAGAATGAGACAAATATATACTTGGTCATCCCGCTTGAACAACACGAAATTGTTTTCAGCCATAATGATAAACACAAATAAGAAACAAAAAGGTTAGATATTTGATATTTTGATAACTCCGTTCAAAACTTCAAATAAGTTAGCAGACAGGATAAAGACATGAAGTGTTTCTAAACAGCAAGACGAAGACGTCGATGTGTTTCTCACATTTTTTAATGAATTCAAAACTGATTTAAAAGGATTTTTTAAAAATCAGTATCACATTAATTAAAAATTTGTTCATTTAATAGAAATTTCAAGATTTTGAGTGCGGATAATCCGCTCATTTGTTACATTCGTTTACCTGGTCCAGACTCCCAGTCAACCCAGATGCTGTTTAGTGTAGATGGATTTGTTTGCATTATTTTATTGGAAGCTAAAAAATCTAAAGCTAAACTTGTCTCTCTGTTGTTGGCGTTTCTGCCCTAAAAAATGTCTTCACCTAGAGGATCTGGAAATTTTAAGAACGTTAGAAAAAATGCTCGAGAGCAAAGGTTGCAGTTTATGAATTCTCAGGCTGCCCTGATTGCTCAAAAAAAGAAGGAAATTGAAGAAAAGCTAGCTCAACAACAGCTACCCCAGAAAGAAGTAAAAGTAGAACCGAAAATAGAAGTACAGGAAGTCATCCCAAACGGACAAGAAGAAGCCGTGCAGTAATTTTATTTACAAAATTGTTTGTAAAATTGTGTTAAAACATTTTCAATTTTCTCTCAAGGCTACCACCAAAAGCACCAGTATTACCATTCAAGAATGATGGAAGCTTTCTTGAAAAATTCAGACAAATGCAGCAGCAAAATGCAAAATGTGATGTTCAACATGGTGGTGCTTCACAGAGTTTGCAAGCTGATTATTCTTGTCCTCCTCCTATTGATGTGTCGGTCCCACCACCACATTCGCTACCCAATCCATACTACACCCAACATCCACCCCCACCATCATATCTCAGCGCTCCACCCCCAATGAATATCAAAGAGGAGACAAAGGAAGAAAACCGATCACCATCCCCCTACTCTCCTTCAAGACCATGTGAAGATGAAGATGACCTTACATTCTTCAACAAGGGTGAGTGTAGCACTTGCATTTGGGAATGGGAGCAAAAGTGCTGGACTGGGATCACTACACCAGAGCAGTACTCATGGGTTTCCTAGTTTCTCAATTAGACTACCATCATCAAGGGCCGTCGAACTCGTCCGAGGACTCGGGGAATTTCTCTCAAAGGTTTTCTTGATTTGCCGAGAAACACATCACTTGAATAAATTAAGAAATTATTTTACCTAATTATGAACTAATAAATTCTAACCACTCAATAGCGGACTAAGACGCAAATTCAAAGAAGAACCTGACGACTCAGATAATTCAAGTAAACTAAAGGAGAGGGAACGGAAAAGACAGAGCCGTTGGGGGCCTCAAGAAGTGAAGATTGAACCTCCAACTATTAATCCTGTACCGTTCTCAAATGTGCATATGGGTTTTGATGGTCCATCCACAACCAATCAAACCGTCTTGGGACGCAGCTCATTTCTGTCTCGCATCACTTCCGCCGACCCACAAATCCTCACCTATGCTGTGAGGGTATTCGGGACGACTGATTTGACGGAAGACCAATGGAAGCAATGTTTGGACCAAGTGAAAGTATAATTTTTTGATTGAATTAAGCCTTTGATATTTTAATCTGTTACTTTGTTCGTAATAGATGCAATACGTTTATCAAGAGATGTTAAAGAAGAAGCAAGAAAGAGACAGACTTGCTCAGGTGGGAAAAGTCCGATACGAGTACGACAGTGATGAAGAAACTGAAGGAGGAACTTGGGAACATAAAAGACGTAAGGCTGAAATGGAGAAAACAAAAGATCGGGCTGACCAGTTAACTGAATGTGGTCGAGGAAAACATCACCTTGGGTAATGGCTATCAAATTTCTAAGAAGATTAAGTTTATTTTAACCGAGTTTTTGTCGTAAACAGTGATTTTCTTCCGCCGGAAGAGTTGGCCAAGTTTATGGAAAAATTCCAAGCCGTGCAAGAGGGACGAACCGTTGACGAATCTGATTACAAGGAGTTCAAGATTGCTGAAGACAACGTTGGCTATCAAATGTTGAAAAAGTTTGGTTGGACAGAAGGAGAAGGTCTCGGAATTGGTGGATCCGGTATCACAACGCCTGTTAACGCAACCAGACGAAACGAGGCGCAAGGTTTGGGAGCGATTAAACCGGAAGACTTGACGAGTAATGATAATGAATACGACGCGTATCGCAAAAGAATGATGTTAGCTTACCGTTTTCGACCCAACCCTCTCAACAATCCGCGCCGGGCCTATTACTAATCGTGTCTCACCTGTCGTTGTTTGTGGTGCTTAAATTAGTTTAAATGTATTGTCCCCCAAAGTAGTGTTGCACCGTTTATTTCGTATTATTAACTCATATTACATCACTTCCTTCATTTTATCTTCGATCTTTGCCAGATTATTATCCCATTGTTGTTTTTTGTTTGCTTCGTTCATTGCTTTTCTTGTTGTGTAAGGCATGACCCTTAAAACTTCGCATTTTTTTATGCATTCGTCAAACCAGGTTGTAACATGCATACAATCGACTACACAGAAGTATAACAGATCTTGACCCTTCATCTTCCTGTATATTGATCTGGGATCCTCCCTCAAAATGTCTTCAATAGCTTTTTGTGCTTCCACTGGTGATTTAAGAAATGACAGACGGTATGCAGGATCTTCCGCATCAGGGGAAAATTTCCGGATTTGAGACAGCGCGTCTTGAGTAAAAGCTACATTTAACGTTTTTTCTTGACCGCCTAATGTGATCCATTCAGGGTTCGATACAGTTGTGGGTGGATTTGGACCACAGTAAGTTGGATCATCAATTGCATCAGTTGATTCAGACACTGCAGTGGTGGCTGAATCTATTGCTTCAGTGGTCACAGAATCTGTCTGATCATTGTCTTGTGGGTAGTCATAAGAAGGGATGTATGGTTTAATATCTATGATTGGTGTTCCATCCAAGAGATCTAAGCCACAGAGATGAACAGTATCCCCTTCAACTTTCTCTATTTTGGCCAGAGTAAGTCCAATAGGATTTGGTCTGTGAGGTGACCTAAAAGATGAACAGGTTCAAACACAGATTCAATGTTCTCAAACTTAATTACCTACCTAGTTGAGAAGAGGCCAACTCTTGCACCACCAAGTCGGGGAGGAGCTACCATTGTTTTCGTAAATGGCCGGCCATTCTTGTGAAATAAAAACAAAATCCTGAACAGAATATTAGTTATTCCAGTTGCAACTAATAGCTACAGGTTATTTATATAAAAAAAAATTACCAGACATGGGAGAACTGATTAAGGTTTTTTAGTGAATGATGAGGCTGACTAAATATTTCAGTTGATATTTTAATGAAACCTCTCGTCAAAGAAGAGACAGAAGGTTGTCGAGGAGTTGCGTTTTTAAATTTAAACCAGGTAGAAGCGTACCCTAAAATATAAATGCAATGATGAAGTAGAAGTAACTCCTCAGTATGACAATTTTTTCACCAAATTTTGTTCACTTACCGATAGGTTTAAAAACAAAACTTTCAATTTTAGTCTCTTCTTCGGCCATTTAAATTATCAAAAACAGCACTTATTCTGTAAGATTCCTTTTAAATTTTCACGGAGTGATAAAAAAAACAAGCCGAAAAGGAGAGCTCTCGTGCGTCGTGAACTGAACGTGATTTCAATTTCAAGCAGACAGCAACTCTTTTATGCACCAAGCCTCTTCTTTGAGTGCGCACGGCTGGACCAGAGCCATTTACATTTACTATGGTTACGCGTAGGGCTGTGGCCCGGGCGATGAAAACCCGGGCCAACGCCCGGGCTGAATGAAAAAAACCCAACCCGACTCGACCCACCGAGGCATTTTTTTTAACGGGGCGGGCGACGGGTTGAACCCCCGGGTCCGCGGGCCAACCCGAGCGGTGGCGCCATCTAGTAGTCAGCTCTTTATTCTCTATGCCTGCGGCCTCAAGAAAGACCTAAAAATATTGCCGCCAAATGCTCTACGATAATTTCGTAGCATGAAAAGTAGGATAAGTGGTAGAAAAGGGCGTTCAGGGGTGTTCAGAAGACAGAATTGACGTGTCACTGTTGGAAGAAGAAGAAAATTAAGAAATTTAGGGAATCTTTTTAAGTTTGTAAAAAAAAAGTGTGTTTGACCCGATTTTTTACCCGGGCCGTTACCCGGCCGGTAAAATTTTTTGACCCATGGGTCGGCCCGGTCCGAACCCATTTACTCTGTTGGCCCAACCCGCTCCAACCCGCGGAAGAAGAAAAACCCATCTAAAAAACCCATTAAAAAAACCCGCTAAAAAACGTCCGGGTCACAGCCCTAGTTACGCGTCTCTTATGGCGGAAGACGAGTAACCTGAGCCCCGTTCAAATCCGGGGAACTTTGGTCTAGCGTAAAGTCAGACCCTTTTGCTATTCGCTTTTCTGTAGCTTAATCATCTGCCCGTAATAGAATTTATCGTGGGAAATCTGCCCGGTACTTGAAGATTTCGTCATCACGGAGATGCTATAGACATCTGGTGGTGATGCTAATTGTTGCGTCATCAAAGATTGCGTCATCACGGCGACGACATCTGGTGGTGATTTGTTTGGGCATGTTTGGGCATGTTCCATAAAAGCTTTTGGGGGAGGAGCCTGTGTTGACACATTGTTGACACAGACACAGGCTCCTCCCCCAAAAATGTCCGTGACATGAATAAGCCCCTCCCCCAAAAGCTTGTTCTTTTATTATATATGGATTCTCTCGGAGATGGCGTCGTCTTGATGGGTCCTCTACGGACATGCCTCCTTCAAACTCTATTCCGCCCCCTCGATTCCTATCAAGTGGTCCCGCCACTAGCGGCGATAGTCTCCACTTATTACAGAAAACGGCGAAATCATCAAAATCTTACGAACCCATTGTAACAAAATGCACTTGATTTAATTAAGATTATAGGAAGTAGCCTAGTGGTTAGAGCGGCAAGGTGCGGAGTCGAAGATCGTAGATTCGATCCTAGCGAAGGCAATACCTTTTTTTTTTGTAATTTTACCTAAATTTAATTAGCTTGCAAAATATTGAGAGGAAACCAATTAAGACAGTAATCCAAGCCCAAACCTATAAAGACTAAGTAGTAAAGCAATAGTTTCCCACAACGTATTGTTAGAACTTAGAAATTTCAAATGGTAGTAAGGTGGCGCCTGGCACGTAGTGTTGTTACACACCCACCAGGTGGCAGTGATGGATGATAGGAATTCAAGACGACACCAAAAGCATATGGAAGCCATTAACGTTGAGAGCCGTAACCATAGTAAATGGCTCTGGCTGGACTACTTTTACCCTAAAACCGGGACGGAGCAGTTGGACATCCTGTGTTGCGCATTTTCCGTAAATATGCCAAATCCAATTTGTGTCCAATCTGTGTTAAGCGTCTACAGCGACTTATGGGAAAACCAACCATTTCACTTTTAAAATATTCTTTTCTTCTCGATAACTAATTTTTACCTCATTGTTGTACCTAACAGTGGATTCGCTAATCACTTGGTGATAACCTAATTTTTCTCTCAATCTCCTTCTAAGTCTACTTTATTTTTAGTTAATTTTTGTTTGAGAGTCCTTTTTCATGATTGACCCGGCTAGCAAAAGAGCCCGAACTGTATAGCTACTACTAGCTAGTTGGTGTATATTGTTGTTCAGTTGTTCACTCTAAAAAAAATACAATTGAAATTCTATTATATTGAAAATCTACTTTCATAATTTTTTGTTGACATTTTCGTGTTACGATTTCAAGATTTTCATAGTGTGCCACGGTGGAAATCCGCGTTACCTAAACGAAAATTTAACTTTAAATCCTTCAGCGGAGTGTCCATAATACAACGAGGGGCCAATATTCCATTACCCCATAGGATTTTAAAAGTTATTCATGTTCGAAAATCTACTTTCATCATTTTTTGTTGAAATTTTTGTGTTACCATTTCAAGATTTTCATAGTGTGCCACGGTCGAAATCCGCGTAACCCAAACGAAAATTCAACTTTAAAACCTTCAAAGGAGTGTCCATAATACGTAGAGGGGCAAATATTCCATTACCCCATAGGATTTCAAAGGCTATTCATGTTTGAAAATCTATTTTCATCATTTCTTTTACATTTCAAGATTTTCATAGTGTGCCACGGTTGAAATCCGCGTTACCCAAACCAAAATTAAACTTTAAAACCTTCAAGGGAGTGTTCATAATACGACGAGGGGCAAATATTCCATAACCCCATAGGATTTCAAAAGTTATCCATGTTCGAAAATCTACTTTCACAATTTTTTGTTGAAATTTTCGTGTTACCATTTCAAGATTTTCATAGTGTGCCACGGTCGAAATCCACGTTACCCAAACAAAAATTCAACTTTAAAACTTTCAGGGGAGTGTCGATAATACTTAGAGGGGCAAATATTCCATTACCCCATAGGATTTAAAAAGTTATTCATGTTTGAAAATCTACTTTCATCATTTTTTGTTGACATTTTCGTGTTACGATTTCGAGAATTTCATAGTGTGCCACGGTCGAAATCCGCGTTACCCAAACCAAAATTAAACTTTAAAACCTTCAAGGGAGTGTCCATAATACGACGAGGGGCCAATATTCCATTACCCCATAGGATTTCAAAAGTTATTCATGTTCGAAAATCTACTTTCATCATTTTTTGTTGAAATTTTCGTGTTACCATTTCAAGATTTTCATAGTGTGCCACGGTCGAAATCCGCGTTACCCAAACCAAAATTAAACTTTAAAACCTTCAAGGGAGTGTCTTAAATACGTAGAGGGGCAAATATTCCATAACCCCATAGGATTTCAAAAGTTATCCATGTTCGAAAATCTACTTTCATAATTTTTTGTTGAAATTTTCGTGTTACCATTTCAAGATTTTCATAGTGTGCCACGGTGGAAATCCACGTTACCTAAACGAAAATTCAACTTTAAAACTTTCAGGGGAGTGTCCATAATACGACGAGGGGCAAATATTCCATAACCCCATAGGATTTCAAAAGTTATTCATGTTCGAAAATCTACTTTCATCATTTTTTGTTGACATTTTATTCGTGTTACGATTTCAAGATTTTCATAGTGTGCCACGGTCGAAATCCGCGTTACCCAAACGAAAATTCAACTTTTAAACCTTCAAGGAAGTGTCTTAAATACGTAGATAAGCAAATATTCCATTACCCCATAGGATTTAAAAAGTTATTCATGTTTGAAAATCTACTTTCATCATTTTTTGTTGACATTTTCTTCGTGTTACAATTTCAAGATTTTCATAGTGTGCCACGGTCGAAATCCGCGTTACCCAAACGAAAATTCAACTTTTAAACCTTCAAGGGAGTGTCTTAAATACGTAGAGGGACAAATATTCCATTACCCCATAGGATTTAAAAAGTTATTCATGTTTGAAAATCTACTTTCATCATTTTTTGTTGACATTTTCGTGTTACGATTTCAAGATTTTCATAGTGTGCCACGGTCGAAATCCACGTTACCCAAACGAAAATTCAACTTTAAAACTTTCAGGGAGGTCTCCATAATACGTAGAGGGGCAAATATTCCATTACCCCATAGGATTTAAAAAAATTTTCATGTTTGAAAATCTACTTTCATTAATTTTTGTTGACAATTTATTCGTGTTACGATTTCAAGATTTTCATAGTGTGCCACAGTCGAAATCCGCCTTACCCAAACGAAAATTCAACTTTTAAACCTTCAAGGGAGTGTCCATAATACGTGTCGAAATCCGCGTTACCCGAATAAAAATACAAAAATGCACACCAGTGCACGCCAGAGCACGCCAGAGCACATCAATGCACGCCAGAGCATGCCAGTGCACGCCAGAGTACGCCAGTGCACGCCAGTGCACGCCAATTTACACCAGAGTACGCCAGTGCACGCCAGAGTACGCCAGTGCAAGCCAGAGAACGTCAATGCACGCCAGAGCAAGCCAATGCACGCCAGAGCACGCCTGTTCACGCCAAAGCACGCCAAAGCACGCCAGAGCACGCCAGTGCACGCCAGAGCACGTCAATGCACGCCAGAGCACGCCAGTGCACGCCAGAGCACGACGATTCACACCAGAGCACGCCAGTGCACGTCTGAGCACGTCAGTGCACGCCAGAGCACGCCAGTACACACCAGAGCACGTCAATGCACGCCAGAGCAAGCCAGTGCACGCCAGTGCACGCCAGAGCACGGTAGAGCAGAGCAGAGAACAGCTCAGCACTTGAAGTTGCTATAATATTTTTTTCACTTGTTAAAACCATTTTTTAATTACAGGATGTGTAAATCAATGTCCAATACACCATTTCAAGTCTATTGAATCAATAAATTTATAGAGCAAATCATGAACAAAAAGTTTTAGAAAAACGCACATCACAGCACTTGGATTTTTAAAAATTATTCAAGTTATTTGAGTTCTATTGTCGGGTAGTGGATTTCTATTGTCAACCACTTGAGTTCTGCATAGCAGAGCACGCCAGAGCACGACAGAGCACGCCAGAGCACGCCAGAGCACGCCAGTGCACGCCAATTCACACAAGAGCACGCCAGTGCACGCCAGCTCAGAGCACGCAAATTCACACCAGAGCACGCCAGTGCACGCCAGAGCACGCCAGTGCACGTCAGTGCATGCCAATTCACACCAGAGCACGCCAGTGCACGCCAGATCATGCCAGTGCACGCCAGTGAACGCCAGAGCACGCCAGTGCACGCCAGAGCACGGTAGAGCACAGCAGAGAACAGCTCAGCACTTAAAGTTGCTATAATATTTTTTTCACTTGTTAAAACCATTTTTTAATTACAGGATGTGTAAATCAATGTCCAATACACCATTTCAAGTCTATTGAAACAATAAATTTATAGAGCAAATCATGAACAAAAAGTTTTAGAAAAACGCACATCACAGCACTTGAATTTTTAAAAATTATTCAAGTTATTTGAGTTCTATTGTCGGGTAGGGGATTTCTATTGTCAAGCACTTAAGTTCTGCATAGCAGAGCACGACAGAGCACGACAGACCACGCCAGTGCACGCCAGAGCACGCCAGTGCACGTCAGAGCACGCCAAATCACACCAGAGCACGCCAGTGCACGCCAGAGCACGCCAGTACACGCCAGAGCACGTCAATGCACGACAGAGCAGGCCAGAGCACGCCAGAGCACGTCAGAGCACGCCAGTGCACGCCAGAGCACGGTAGAGCACAGCAGAGAACAGCTCAGCACTCTAAGTTGCTATAATATTTTTTTCACTTACTTCGTTACACATGTAATGGTATTTTTCATGTTGAATCAGTGAAGAATACTCTATTTTACAATAATTCTAAGAGAAAACTCACTACATGTGACAGGTTGCATTGCTGTTGAAGAAATACCAAAAAACGTCCCAAACATCTATCATGAAATATTTCAAAATCTTGGTGGAGACCTTTCCTATCACATGTAATGGTATTTTTCATGTTGAATCAGTGTAGAATACTCTATTTTACAATAATTCTAAGAGAAAACTCACTACATGTGACAAGTTGCATTGGTGTTGAAGAAATACCAAAAAAACAACCATAACATCTAGCCTGAAATATTTCCAAATCGTGGTGGAGACCTTTCCTATCACATGTAATGGTATTTTTCATGTTGGATCAGTGTAGAATACTCTATTTTACAATAATTCTAAGAGAAAACTCACTACATGTGACAAGTTGCATTGGTGTTGAAGAAATAACAAAAAAACAACCATAACATCTAGCCTGAAATATTTCCAAATCGTGGTGGAGACCTTTCCTATCACATGTATTGGTATTTTTCATGCTGAATCAGTGTAGAATACTCTATTTTACAATAATTCTAAGAGAAAACTCACTACATGTGACAAGTTGCATTGGTGTTGAAGAAAAACCAAAAAAACGTCTCAAACATCTAGCCTGAAATATTTCAAAATCGTGGTGGAGACCTTTCCTATCACATGTTTTAGTATTCTTTGTGTTAAATAAGTAAAGAATACTCTATTTTACAATAATTATCACAAGAAACTCAGAACATGTGACAGGTTGCATTGGTGTTGAAGAAATACCAAAAAAAAAACGTCCCAAACATCTAGCCTGAAATATTTCAAAATCTTGGTGGAGACCTTTTCTATCACATGTAATGGTATTTTTCATGTTGAATCAGTGTAAAATACTCTATTTTACAATAATTATAAGAGAAAACTCACTACATGTGACAGGTTGCATTGGTGTTGAAGAAATACCCAAAAACGTCCCAAACATTGTAAGGATTCTGAGATGCGCCTTTCTATTTTTGATCTGGGTCAAAGTTGATCCAAGTGCCTTTCTCTTTTGTGACCTGTTGTGACCTACCAATTTCCCTTTCTCTTGACCTATTATTTCTCACTTTCCCTTTACTTGTTTCCGGTATAAAACCCAACGCAGAGTCTCATTCTTTAGCTCAGTCTTTCTGGCTCATTCTGTAGTTCAAGTTGACTCTGGTTATGTAGACGAGATGAGGCCCCAGTCAGTATACTCTGGGATGCTATTCCTAGTCTATGTAGCTATCGGAAACTTACTATGTTCTATATCTTTTTCTTCATTAAAAATGTATTGATTATTATTTGTATGTCGGCTTGAAGAGTCTAAGTACCATGTTGGCTGATCAACTTTCATGTAAGAACAATACAAACTAATTACTTTCAACAAAGGATCTTTTAGTTGACGATTGAGTGGAAAAAGCCATACGGCCAAACCGCTTGATTCGTTACACTGGTGGCAGCGATTACCGAACTCAACGCTTCGAGGAGATTGGAGAACCTTGGCCAACCGCCCACCTACCACAAAGGACGGCCATACACTCTTCAGCTTCAATCATCACGACCATCCCTGGAAGAACAACAGAAGAGGATCCGCTCAGAACTGACAATTCATTTTAGAGTAGACTGTATGAGTAATATCACAGTTGAATTAAGAATTAAGAAACGTGAAACAAGTTATTGACTAATTCAAAGAAATATTGATGGGAGCGAGAAAGAAAAAATTCTCGCCAGCCATGATTACAGAAGACAATTAAATTTTAATGCATAAATGTGTATCTCACTGTCAGTTCTGTGCAGTTTTATGTCTCTTAATAGGTTGCGGGACGCAACCTGTCGGGAGGGTGAGTGATGTAAGGATTCCGAGAAACGCCTTTCTATTTTTGATCTGGGTCAAAGTTGATCCAAGTGCCTTTCTCCTTTGTGACCTGTTGTGACCTACCAATTTCCCTTTCTCTTGACCTATTATTTCTCACTTTCCCTTTACTTGTTTTCGGTATAAAACCCAACGCAGAGTCTCATTCTTTAGCTCAGTCTTTCTGGCTCATTCTGTAGTTCAAGTTGACTCTGGTTATGTAGACGAGATGAGGCCCCGGTCAGTATACTCTGGGATGCTATTCCTAGTCTATGTAGCTATTGGAAACTTACTATGTTCTATATCTTTTTCTTCATTAAAAATGTATTGATTATTATTTGTATGTCGGCTTGAAGAGTCTAAGTACCATGTTGGCTGATCAACTTTCATGTAAGAACAATACAAACTAATTACTTTCAACAAAGGATCTTTTAGTTGACGATTGAGTGGAAAAAGCCATACGGCCAACCCGCTTGATTCGTTACAACATCTAGCTATGAAATATTTCAAAATCTTGGTGGAGACCTTTCCTATCACATGTAATGGTATTTTTCATGTTGAATCAGTGAAGAATACTCTATTTTACAATAATTCTAAGAGAAAACTCACTACATGTGACAAGTTGCATTGGTGTTGAAGAAATACCAAAAAAACAACCATAACATCTAGCCTGAAATATTTCCAAATCGTGGTGGAGACCTTTCCTATCACATGTATTGGTATTTTTCATGTGGAATCAGTGTAGAATACTCTATTTTACAATAATTCTAAGAGAAAACTCACTGTGACAAGTTGCATTGGTGTTGAAGAAATACCAAAAAAACGTCCCAAACATCTAGCCTGAAATATTTCAAAATCTTGGTGGAGACCTTTCCTATCACATGTTTTAGTATTCCTTGTGTTAAATAAGTAAAGAATACTCTATTTTACAATGATTATCACAAGAAACTCAGAACATGTGACAGGTTGCATTGGTGTTGAAGAAATACCAAAAAAAACGTCCCAAACATCTAGCCTGAAATATTTCGAAATCGTGGTGGAGACCTTTCCTATCACATATAATGGTATTTTTCATGTTGAATCAGTGTATAATACTCTGTTTTACAATAATTCCAAGAGAAAATTCATTATATGTGACAGGTTGCATTGGTGTTGAAGAAATACCCAAAAACGTGCCAAACATCTAGCATGAAATATTTCAAAATCTTGGTGGAGACCTTTCCTATCACATGTAATGGTATTTTTCATGTTGAATCAGTGAAGAATACTCTATTTTACAATAATTCTAAGAGAAAACTCACTACATGTGACAAGTTGCATTGGTTTTGAAGAAATACCAAAAAAACAACCATAACATCTAGCCTGAAATATTTCCAAATCGTGGGGGAGACCTTTCCTATCACATGTATTGGTATTTTCCATGTGGAATCAGTGTAGAATACTCTATTTTACAATAATTCTAAGAGAAAACTCACTACATGTGACAAGTTGCATTGGTGTTGAAGAAATACCAAAAAAACAACCATAACATCTAGCCTGAAATATTTCCAAATCGTGGGGGAGACCTTTCCTATCACATGTAATGGTATTTTTCATGTTGAATCAGTGTATACTACTCTGTTTTACAATAATTATAAGAGAAAATTCATTATATGTGACAGGTTGCATTGGAGTTGAAGAAATACCAAAAAAACAACCATAACATCTAGCCTGAAATATTTCCAAATCGTGGTGGAGACCTTTCCTATCACATGTATTGGTATTTTTCATGTGGAATCAGTGTAGAATACTCTATTTTACAATAATTCTAAGAGAAAACTCACTACATGTGACAAGTTGCATTGGTGTTGAAGAAATACCAAAAAAACGTCCCAAACATCTAGCCTGAAATATTTCAAAATCTTGGTGGAGACCTTTCCTATCACATGTTTTAGTATTCTTTGTGTTAAATAAGTAAAGAATACTCTATTTTACAATAATTATCACAAGAAACTCAGAACATGTGACAGGTTGCATTGGTGTTGAAGAAATACCAAAAAAAACGTCCCAAACATCTAGCATGAAATATTTCCAAATCGTGGTGGAGACCTTTCCTATCACATGTAATGGTATTTTTCATTTTGAATCAGTGTAGAATACTCTATTTTACAATAATTATAAGAGAAAACTCATTATGTGTGACAAGTTGCATTGGTATTGAAGAAATACCGAAAAACGACCCTAACATCTAGCTTAAAATATTTCCAAATCGTGGTGGAGACCTTTCCTATCACATGTAATGGTATTTTTCATGTTTAATTAGTGTACAATACTCTATTTCACAATAATTATAAGAGAAGACTCATTAAATGTGACAGGTTGCATTGGTGTTGAAGAAATACCAAAAAACGTCCCAAACATCTAGCATGAAATATTTTCAAATCGTGGTCGAGACCTTTTCTATCACATGTAATGGTATTTTTCATTTTGAATCAGTGTAGAATACTCTATTTTAAAATAATTATAAGAGAAAACTCATTATGTGTGACAAGTTGCATTGGTATTGAAGAAATACCGAAAAAACGACCCTTACATCTAGCCTAAAATATTTCCAAATCGTGGTGGAGACCTTTCCTATCACATGTAATGGTATTTTTCATGTTGAATCAGTGTAGAATACTCTATTTTACAATAATTATAAGAGAAAACTCATTACATGTGACAGGTTGCATTGGTGTTGAAGAAATACCAAAAAACGTCCCAAACATCTAGCATGAAATGTTTCTAAATCGTGGTGAAGACCTTTCCTATCACATGTAATGATATTTTTCATGTTGAATCAGTGTAAAAATACTCTATTTTACAATAATTATAAGAGAAAACTCATTACGTGTGACAGGTTGCATTGGTATTGAAGAAATACCGAAAAAACGACCCTAACATCTAGCCTGAAATATTTCCAAATCGTGGTGGAGACCTTTCCTATCTTATGTAATGGTATTTTTCATGTTTAATTAGTGTAGAATACTCTATTTTACAATAATTATAAGAGAAGACTCATTAAATGTGACAGGTTGCATTGGTGTTGAAGAAATACCAAAAAACGTCCCAAACATCTAGCATGAAATATTTTCAAATCGTGGTCGAGACCTTTTCTATCACATGTAATGGTATTTTTCATTTTGAATCAGTGTAGAATACTCTATTTTAAAATAATTATAAGAGAAAACTCATTATGTGTGACAAGTTGCATTGGTATTGAAGAAATACCGAAAAAACGACCCTTACATCTAGCCTAAAATATTTCCAAATCGTGGTGGAGACCTTTCCTATCACATGTAATGGTATTTTTCATTTTGAATCAGTGTAGAATACTCTATTTTAAAATAATTATAAGAGAAAACTCATTATGTGTGACAAGTTGCATTGGTGTTGAAGAAATACCAAAAAACGTCCCAAACATCTAGCATGAAATATTTTCAAATCGTGGTCGAGACCTTTCCTATCACATGTAATGGTATTTTTCATGTTTAATTAGTGTACAATACTCTATTTTACAATAATAATAAGAGAAAACTCATTATGTGTGACAAGTTGCATTGGTATTGAAGAAATACCGAAAAACGACCCTAACATCTAGCTTTAAATATTTCCAAATCGTGGTGGACACCTTTCCTATCACATGTAATGGTATTTTTCATGTTTAATTAGTGTACAATACTCTATTTCACAATAATTATAAGAGAAGACTCATTACATGTGACAGGTTGCATTGGTGTTGAAGAAATACCAAAAAACGTCCCAAACATCTAGCATGAAATATTTTCAAATCGTGGTCGAGACCTTTCCTATCACATGTAATGGTATTTTTCATGTTGAATCAGTGTAGAATACTCTATTTTAAAATAATTATAAGAGAAAACTCATTATGTGTGACAAGTTGCAATGGTATTGAAGAAATACCGAAAAAACGACCCTTACATCTAGCCAAAAATATTTCCAAATCGTGGTGGAGACCTTTCCTATCACATATAATGGTATTTTTCATGTTGAATCAGTGTAGAATCCTCTATTTTACAATAATTATAAGAGAAAACTCATTACATGTGACAGGTTGCATTGGTGTTGAAGAAATACCAAAAAACGTCCCAAACATCTAGCATGAAATATTTCCAAATCGTGGTGAAGACCTTTCCTATCACATGTAATGGTATTTTTCATGTTGAATCAGTGTAGAATACTCTATTTTAGAATAATTATAAGAAAAAACTCATTACGTGTGACAGGTTGCATTGGTATTGAAGAAATACCGAAAAAACCACCCTAACATCTAGCCTGAAATATTTCCAAATCGTAGTGGAGACCTTTCCTATCACATGTAATGGTATTTTTCATGTTGAATCAGTGTAGAATACTCTATTTTACAATAATAATAAGAGAAAACTCATTATGTGTGACAAGTTGCATTGGTATTGAAGAAATACCGAAAAAACGACCCTAACATCTAGCTTAAAATATTTCCAAATCGTGGTGGAGACCTTTCCTATCACATGTAATGGTATTTTTCATGTTGAATCAGTGTAGAATACTCTATTTTACAATAATTATAAGAGAAAACTCATTACATGTGACAGGTTGCATTGGTGTTGAAGAAATACCAAAAAACGTCCCAAACATATAGCATGAAATATTTTCAAATCGTGGTCGAGACCTTTCCTATCACATGTAATGGTATTTTTCATGTTGAATCAGTGTAGAATAATCTATTTTAAAATAATTATAAGAGAAAACTCATTACATGCGACAAGTTGCATTCGTGTTGAAGAAATACCAAAAAACGTCCCAAACATATAGCATGAAATATTTTCAAATCGTGGTCGAGACCTTTCCTATCACATGTAATGGTATTTTTCATGTTGAATCAGTGTAGAATACTCTATTTTAAAATAATTATAAGAGAAAACTCATTACATGCGACAAGTTGCATTGGTGTTGAAGAAATACCAAAAAACGTCCCAAACATCTAGCATGAAATATTTCCAAATCGTGGTGGAGACCTTTCCTATCACATGTAATGGTATTTTTCATGTTTAATTAGTGTACAATACTCTATTTCACAATAATTATAAGAGAAGACTCATTAAATGTGACAGGTTGCATTGGTATTGAAGAAATACCGAAAAAACGACCCTTACATCTAGCCTAAAATATTTCCAAATCGTGGTGGAGACCTTTCCTATCACATGTAATGATATTTTTCATGTTGAATCAGTGTAGAATACTCTATTATTCAACAATTATAAGAGAAAACTCATTACATGTGACAGGTTGCATTGGTGTTGAAGAAATACCAAAAACGTCCCAAACATTTAGCATGAAATATTTCCAAATCGTAGTGAAGACCTTTCCTATCACATGTAATTGTATTTTTCATGTTGAATCAGTGTAGAATACTCTATTTTACAATAATTATAAGAGAAAACTCATTACATGTGACAGGTTGCATTGGTGTTGAAGAAATACAAAAAAATGTCCCAAACATCTAGCATTTTGAGGAGGAGAAGAATGAAGAGGAGGAGATTGAGGAGGAGGAGAATTAGGAGGTTGAGGAGGTTGAGAATGAGGAGGTTTAGGAGGAGGAAAATGAGGAGGAGGAGAATTAGGAGGTTGAGGAGGAGGAAGTATGGGAGAATGAGGAGGAGGAGTTTGAGGAGGAGGAGAATGAGGAGGTTGAGGAGGAGGAGAATGGGGAGGAGGAGTTTGAGGAGGAGGAGAATTAGGAGGAGGAGGTTGAGGAGGAGGAGAATGATGAGGAGGAGGTTGAGGAGGTTGAGGAGGAGGAGGTTGGGGAGGAGGAGAATGAGGAGGAGGAGATTGAGGAGAAGAAGAATGAGGAGGAGGAGGTTGAGGAGGTGGAGAATTAGGAGGAGGAAGAGAATGAGGAGGAGGAGGTTGAGGAGGTTGAGAATTAGGAGGAGAATGAAGAGGTTGAGGAGGAGAAGAATGAGGAGGAGGAGGTTGAGGAGGAGGAGGTTGAGGAGGAGGAGAATGAGGAGGTTGAGGAGGAGGAGAATGAGGAGGAGGAGGTTTTGGAGGAGGAGAATGAGGAGGAGGAAGTTGAGGAGGAGGGGAATTAGGAGGAGGAGAATGAGGAGGTTGAGGAGGAGGACAATGAGGAGGAGGAGGTTGAGGAGGTTGAGGAGGAGGAGAATTAGGAGGAGGAGTTTGAGGAAGTTTGGGAGAATGAGGAGGAGGAGAATAAGGAGGAGGAGTTTGAGGAGGAGAAGAATGAGAAGGGGGAGAATGAGGAGGAGGAGGTTGATGAGTTTTTGGAGAATGAGGAGGAGGAGAATAAGGAGGAGGAGTTTGAGGAGAAGAAGAATGAGGAGGAGGAGATTGAGGTGGAGGAGAATAAGGAGGAGGAGGTTGAGGAGGAGGAGGTTGAGGAGGAGGAGTTTGAGGAGGAGAAGAATGAGGAGGAGGAGATTGAGGAGGAGGAGAATGAGGAGGTTGAGGAGGAGGAGAATGAGGAGGGGGAGGTTGAAGAGGTTGAGGAGGAGGTTGAGGAGTTTTGGGAGAATGAGGAGGAGGAGAATAAGGAGGAGGAGTTTGAGGAGGAGAAGAATGAGGAGGAGGAGTTTGAGGAGGAGGAGAATGAGGAGGAGGAGGAGGAGGAGGAAGAGGTTGAGGAGGAGGAGAATGAGGAGGAGGAGGTTGAGGAGGGGGAGAATTAGGAGGAGGAGGTTGAGGAGGAGGAGAATGAGGAGGAGGAGGTTGAGGTGGTTGAGGAGGGGGAGGTTTAGGAGGAGGAGAATGACGAGGAGGAGATTAAGGAGGAGGAGAATGAGGAGGAGGAGGTTGAGGAGGTGGAGAATTGGGAGGAGGAGGAGAATGAGGAGGAGGAGGTTGAGGAGGTTGAGAATTAGGACGAGAATGAGGAGGTTGAGGAGGAGGAGAATGAGAAGGTTGAGGAGGAGGAATTTGAGGAGGAGGAATTTGAGGAGGAAGAGAATGAGGAGGAGGAGGTTGAGGAGGAGGAGAATGAGGAGGAGGAGGTTGAGGAGGTTTTGGAGGAGGAGAATGAGGAGGAGGAAGTTGAGGAGGAGGGGAATTAGGAGGAGGAGAATGAGGAGGAGGAAGTTGAGGAGGTTGAGGAGGAGGAGAATTAGGAGGAGGAGGTTTAGGAAGTTTTTGGAGAATGAGGAGGAGGAGAATAAGAAGGAGGAGAAGAATGAGGAGGAGGAGATTGAGGAGGAGGAGAATGAGGAGGAGGAGGTTGAGGAGGAGGAGGAGGTTGAGGAG